>NW_024734534.1:0-100000 GCF_018991925.1 Homarus americanus | reverse complement strand
CTCTCTCTTCTCCTACACCTCCTACACTTCCACCTCCACCTCCTCCCCCTCCTCCTCCTCCTTCTCCTCCTCTTGGCCTCGCCGTGACGCAGGATAATCCCGGCTCTGGTACAGCGGTGTGTTCCCTGAGCGGCAGAACCTGAGCCGGACTTAATACTGGGTAATGACCGCTGCAGCCCTGACTGAGAGAGAGAGAGAGAGAGAGAGAGAGAGAGAGAGAGAGAGAGAGAGAGAGAGAGAGAGGAATGAATAGTTATTGATAATGATGTTGAAAACAGCTTTATTTTAATCAGAAAAAAATGCAGCCGACAACAAATAGCAATATTGAAATGGCTGGACCCAAGTGAGAGAGTGAGAGCCAAAGGAGAGAGAGAAAGGGAGAGAAAACAGACAGAACGACAGAAAAAACAATAGAAAAACAGAGTAACTAACTGAGTTAGAAATACTCAATTAAAAGGAAATAAAAATACAAGACGATAAATTAAGAAAAGGAGAGAGAGAGAGACAGAGAGAGAGAGAGAGAGTAGGTGAGAGGGTGGAGAGAGAGAGAGAGAGAGAGAGAGAGAGAGAGAGAGAGAGAGAGAGAGAGAGAGAGAGAGAGCTAAAGGAGAGAGAGCTAAGAGAACGGGGAAAAGATTAATTTTCTTTCTATACCTAATATTAGAGAGAGTGTGTGTGTGTGAGTGTATGTGTGTGTGTGAGTGTATGTGTGTGTGTGAGTGTATATGTGTGTGTGTGGGTGTGTGTACCCCGTCTCTACCCATAACTCAAAAAGTTTATATTCGGTTGTCAAAAAGTACATCCCAAAGGTGTATTTTAGTCCGTTCTGTCCCGTAGTCATTTAGCGACAGATCCGACATACCCGTCAAATATATCGGCGGCCTGGTGCACCAATATGCCCAAAAGAGACATAAACCAAAAAATATGTGACATACATATAGTCATATATGTAACATATTGGACGAAATATATCCCACGAGTCTGTGTTAGGTTAATACCCTCGTGTGTGTGTGTGTGTGTGTGTGTGTATGTGTGTGTGTGTGTGTGTGTGTGTGTGTGTGTGTGTGTGTGTGTGTGTGTGTGTGTGTGTGTGTGTGTGTGTGTGTGTGTAAAAATTATTGCACCACCTCAAAAATCCTTGGCCATAACACACCCAAAATCCTTGGCCACAACACCTCCAAAATCCTTGGCCACAACACCTCCAAAATCCTTGGCCACAACACCTCTCAACTCCTTGGCCACAACGCCTCCAAAAGTGTAGAGAAGGTGGCGCGTCAGGTTGCCAGCGAGACAATTAATGCCCAGACTAATTTATCACCTTCACTTCTCGTCTGACACTAATACTTTAATCTGTTAAGTGGGAGGGAGGGAACCTGGCCCTCCACGAGACAAGGGAGGGGTTGTGGAGGGAACCTGGCCCTCCACGAGACAAGGAACAGGTTGTGGTGGGAACCTGGCCCTCCACGAGACAAGGGAAGGGTTGTGGAGGGAACCTGGCCCTCCACGAGACAAGGGAGGAGTTGTGGAGGGAACCTGGCCCTCCACGAGACAAGGGAGGGGTTATGAAGGGAACCTGGCCCTCCACGAGACAAGGGAGGTGTTGTAGAGGGAACCTGGCCCTCCACGAGACAAGGAGGGGTTATGAAGGGAACCTGGCCTCCACGAGACAATGGAGGTGTTGTGAGAGGAACCTGGCCCTCCACGAGACAATGGAGGGGTTGTGGAGGGAACCTGGCCCTCCACGAGACAAGGGAGGGGTTGTGGAGGGAACCTGGCCCTCCACGAGACAATGGAGAGGTTGTGGAGGGAACCTGGCCCTCCACGAGACAAGGGAGGGGTTATGAAGGGAACCTGGCCCTCCACGAGACAAGGGAGGGGTTATGAAGGGAACCTGGCCCTCCACGAGACAAGGGAGGGAGTTGTGTAGGGAACCTGGCCCTCCACAGAGACAAGGGGAGAGGGTTGTGGAGAGAACCTGACCCTCACGAGACAAGGGGGAGAGGGTTGTTGGAGGAACCTGGCCCTCCACACGAGACAGGGAGGGTTGTGGGAGAGAAACCTGGCCCTCCACAGAGACAAGGGAGAGGTTGTGGAGGAACCTGACCCTCACGAGACAAGGAGGGTTGTGGAGGGGCCTGGCCCACGAGACAAGGGAGGGGTTGTCGAGGGAACCTGACCCCTCCACGAGACAGAGAGGGGTTGTGGAGGGAACCTGGCCCTCCACGAGACAAGGGAGAGGTTGTGGAGGAACCTGACCCTCCACGAGACAAGGGAGGGGGTTGTGGAGGGAACCTGGCCCCACGAGACAAGGGGAGGGTGAGAGGAACCTGGCCCTCCCACGAGACAAGGGAGGGGTTGTCGAGGGAACCTGGCCCTCCACGAGACAAGGGAGGGGTTGTGGAGGGAACCTGGCCCTCCAAGAGACAAGGAAGAGGTTGTGGAGGGAACCTGGCCTTCCACGAGAGAAGGGAGGGGTTGTGGAGGGAACCTAACCCTCCACACATACACACACATACAGAAAAGCATCTCTCTCTCTCTCTCTCTCTCTCTCTCTCTCTCTCTCTCTCTCTCTCTCTCTCTCTCTCCAGGTGGAAAGGTGTCTCTGTGTATGTGTTGTACCATTCCCTTCCCAAGGTACCTCACACCATATAGTCATTCCACAGTCGACGTGTTAAGGTAATAACTTGTGTGTGTGTGTGTGGTAGGGTCGTTTATTAGATGAAGGGGAACACTACACCGGAATATATCAGGTGAGACAGCCAGAATGAGTGAGTGACAGCAGTATAGGGGAGAGATGGTGGTGACTTGTGGTTCTGTATAAACTACGAGTTGGTAACGGAGGGAGGAGGGGGTAGATGATGGGCTGTAGGAGTGTTCCTTTAGGATATTTGGTGGACAAGGAGGGTAGTAACACTCCTATCTGACGTACAGCAAGGCCCAGAGTTCAAGCCTTGTTGGTGAGAGAGAGAGAGAGAGAGAGAGTCACATGTTTTATCGACTTTATGTCTCCCGGGAATAAAGGTGAGAATCGTTGCGTTTGTGTCTTATCCACTTCTTGTGTTTATCACTTTAGGTGTGTGAGTCTAGAATGGTGGTCTGTTTTTTTCTTCTTCTCACGTGTGTGTGTGTGTGTGTGTGTGTGTGTGTGTGTGTGTGTGTGTTTAAGCCTCATCGCCCTAGAATCATCACGAGAACACCATGAAGTCAGGACGTGGTAACAAGATGTCACCTGTAGGTCATGGCGTCACCAGTAGTGCCACGAGTCATTGAAGGATGTTAGAGTGTTGTATCACAATCATCATGTATCATCACATGGACGTCACAGAGTTGTCAAGAGTCGTTAATCACGGCTGATGAGTCATTAAAGGTCACGAGGTCATTACCGGTGATTAAAGTGAATAATTGGTCTATCAGTGTGAGGGCCAGCTATCACGTGACCTTCCGGGGTCAGTATCATGGCTAGAACACTCCCCTGGCCTGGTCATTCGTGCGTTACACACAGGTCCTATAGCCTACACTTGTTACAACATACAACAGGAGGACTAAATATAACACATATACATATGGTAGACACATCCCAAGCTTCTCGGACCTCCCAACACCTTCATATTTATTACCGGAATAAATCATCAGGTAAGAACAACTAAACACAACATGTATTATATCACATTTACCACTACAGTAGTAAGGCAGGAACACAACACGTGTATAACAGAACAACTCACGAACAATAACATGTTGTAAGTCATTAAAGGATCAGTAAAATACGGCGCCAGAAACAACGTTCATAAGGTAAACAAAGGACTTCACAACAAAACATTAACCAGGAATGAAACACTACACGCTACTCGCCCTGAGGTCTCTTCTGCCGACGACGCTGAAGGAGCCACCTTCTCCTCGGGTCGTGTCTTTGTGTGCGTCAAAGAACACACAAATATCAGGTGACCTTTGATACATTGTGTTGTTTCCTGGGAGAGCCGGGACAGGAACCACCTGACGGAGGAGTTCCTCCAATATTTTTCTTCCTCTTTTGACATTTACATGTCTTCCTCTCCTGACTATATGAATGTTGAGTAAAGAATACATGAATTTTCTCGCCAACTTTTTGATGATTTTCGTTTCCGTCCACACTGAACAGGTCGGTAGAAATTTACACCTTATTGAATATTCAGTGTGTTTTAACGGTGCTCTAAGCCTGTGACTTTAAATGTTTGCATACAGGATATACAGTACATGTATCTCTGCCTTATCCTGTACAATATCTTCATAAATTATACTCTGTATATATATATATATATATATATATATATATATATATATATATATATATATATATATATATATATATATATATATATATATATATATATATATATATATGTGTGTGTGTGTGTGTGTGTGTGTGTGTGTGTGTGTGTTTCCGTAAGAGAAATATATGTACATTTTGTTCTCCTATGGTACAGTACAGTATTAAGATGTAAGAGGTAATGTCTCTTGCTCACTGCCGCCCTTGTCAGCTTCACCGTCCGGCCCTGCCCTAGCCTGAAGCAGCTCCCTCATCCTCTATTTATTATAATTTTTATCCATGTTGAGTGCTAAAAGATAATTAGTTCAGCTCTGCAATTGTCAATGGCCAATTAACAACAGTGCGCCTGATTGGTTCATTGTAGAGTTTTAGTCGTAAAAATAAGTCATATTTTCAACAGAAGTATTCTGGTTCCAAATTAAAATTCCTTGTATGTCACGGAGGCAGAGTAATTAACAGCTGCAGGTGTGAAGTGTACGATAATGTATACAAGAGAGCTTGATGCTGTGTAAGGTAACGTGTGTCCCATATTAAAACTTACTTGTCTTATTTTTATATACTGTATATACAAATACAAGTGCACCAACAGGTATATATATATATACATTCCAGGTAATCCAGGTACAATAATTATCACAATATTTACACCTGGTCGAGTTTTATAGGTGTTATTTACTGTTTCAAAGTATTCTATGACCTTCAGCGGCCTGTGTCTTTAAGCACAGTTCACTTCGTCTTAGTTTCTACACTAGATCTTATGTGTCGTGTGGAAGCTAAGTGTGTCTAGGGAGCTTCATGTTACACCGGTCTACATACGGGACACATTACTCCACCTGTGTCTATGTGTGATGTAATCCCTTAACTCCACCATCCATAACCCTCCAGCCCTCCTCTACCAGAACCTTCCATAAACCTCCATCATAACCCACTATAACTCTTCACCATAAACCTCCACCATAACCCACCATAATTCTCCACCATAACCCACCATAATTCTCCACCATAACCCACCATAACCTTTCATCATAACCCACTATAGCCCGCCACCATAAGCCACCCCAACCCACCATAACCCTCCACCATAACCCTCCACCATAACCCTCCACCATAACCCTCCACCACAACCCTCTACCATAACCCTCCACCATAACCCTCCACAACCCTCCACCATAACCCTCCACCATAACCTCCACCATAACCCTCTCCACCATAACCCTCCACCATGCAACCTCCACCACCCTAACCTCCACCATAACCCTCCCCACAACCCTCCACCACCAAACCCTCCACAACCCCACCACTCCTAACCCTCCACCACAACCCTCCACCACCAACCCTCCACCACCACCATAACCCTCCACCATAACCCTCCACCATAACCCTCCACCATAACCCTCCACCATAACCCTCCACCATAACCCTCCACCATAACCCTCCACCACAACCCTCCACCATAACCCTCCGCCATAACCCTCCACCATAGTGCTCTGGTAGACGCAACTGACACAATAACAACATTACACAGTTAGTACATTACATAAAACGACTTGGCTTCAGCATCTCCAGCACAAGCTCACTCGCTCGTCTCAATGAAGACCTTTGATAATAACTTGGAAAATTTCCCCCGAATTCCAATATTCTCTCAATCATAAGGCCAGCGGAACAACGAGCTCTGATTGGCTGTAGCGCACTCGGTCACCTAGAGGCAGACCAATGGTATCCCAGTAGTATTTACGCCAATGGCGGTTCCTCTTGGGGATATGAACCCGTTTGGTCAGAAGTTAAAGACTATTGGATCGTCTTAGGGAGGACTGGAAGTAGTGTTGGAACACCTGTTCACTTATGATGCTTCTACCACTCGAGTTTTGGGGTTTTATTGGTACTTTCAGGGACGCTGAGTCGCTCTACACTATTTCTAGTCCTGTAACACAACCACGTGAGGGAGTAGAGGAGGGAAGTTTGATCAAGAAATGGCTTTATGTGTTAAGTTATTCACCGAGAGAGTAAAGGTGGGAGATACTGAGAGACAGAGAGACAATATGACCAAGAGACAGTATCCAGGAGACAGACAGACAGACACACACAACCACAGACAGACAGACAGAAAAAAGAAACCGATACACAGACAAAAAGACGAAGAGAATGAGACAATGGAAGAGAGAATCAAGAAGAGACTGAGAGAAGACAAGATATACACAACACATAGACAGGAGACACGAGGGGAGAGACACACACTAAACCTCTCTATTGATACAATACCTATTAAATCCCCTTGGTTAATCCCAGTCACTGATAGATTATTGGTATACGACTTGGGGGATTAACAAGCCGACACGACACACACACACACACACACACACACACACACACACGTCATCAGTATTAGAGAGAAGACAATGTTATCTTTCAACTCTGTTTAATATTGCCGCCGTAAGAACTGTTATTATGATGTGTACTCGCGGCACGTTGATGAGAGGCCTTTATCTCTCTACCTCACCTTCTCTCTCTTTATATCCCTTTATCTCCCTCCGTCTGCCTCTCTCTCTCTCTCTCTGTTTTCCTATCTAACCTTCTATGTCTCCTTCTACCACGGAGAACACAAACAACAACAGGTGTTGTCAGTGTACCTGTGTCACGGAGCACCACTGAGAACACGGACAACAACATGTGTTGTCAGCGTACCTGTGTCACGGAGCACCACGGAGAACACGGACAACAACATGTGTTGTCAGTGTACCTGTGTCACGGAGCACCACGGAGAACACGGACAACAACATGTGTTGTCAGCGTACCTGTGTCACGGAGCACCACGGAGAACACGGACAACAACAGGTGTTGTCAGTGTACCTGTGTCACGGAGCACCACGGAGAACACGGACAACAACATGTGTTGTCAGTGTACCTGTGTCACGGAGCACCACTGAGAACACAGACAACAACAGGTGTTGTCAGTGTGCCTGTGTCACGGAGCACAGACAACACTGTCAGTGTCAGGTGTTGTCAGTGTACCTGTGTCACGGAGAACACAGCACAACACCTGTGTCTCACGGAGACACAGACAACAACAGGTGTTGTCAGTGTGCCTGTGTCACGGGGAGAACACAAACAACAGCAGGTGTTGTCAGTGTACCTGTGTCACGGAGCACCACGGAGAACACAAACAACAACAGGTGTTGTCAGTGTACCTGTGTCACGGAGCACCACGGAGAACACAGACAACAACAGGTGTTGTCAGTGTACCTGTGTCACGGAGCACCACGGAGAACACAAACAACAACAGGTGTTGTCAGTGTACCTGTGTCACGGAGCACCACGGAGAACACAAACAACAACAGGTGTTGTCAGTGTACCTGTGTCACGGAGCACCACGGAGAACACAGACAACAACAGGTGTTGTCAGTGTACCTGTGTCACGGAGCACCACGGAGAACACAAACAACAGCAGGTGTTGTCAGTGTGTGCCTGTGTGCAGGCACCACAGGAGAGCACAAGCAACACAGGTGTTGTCCAGTGTACCTGTGTCACGGAGCACCACGGAGAACACAAACAACAACAGGTGTTGTCAGCGTACCTGTGTCACGGAGCACCACTGAGAACACAGACAACAACAGGTGTTGTCAGCGTACCTGTGTCACGGAGCACCACTGAGAACACAGACAACAACAGGTGTTGTCAGTGTACCTGTGTCACGGAGCACCACTGAGAACACAGACAACAACAGGTGTTGTCAGCGTACCTGTGTCACGGAGCACCACGGAGAACACAGACAACAACAGGTGTTGTCAGCGTACCTGTGTCACGGAGCACCACTGAGAACACAGATAACAACAGGTGTTGTCAGTGTACCTGTGTCACCAGGTGTCACACAAGTGTGTCACGTGCTGGGGTGACATTCACACTCCAGCGGCCTCCTGACGGCGACGCACAAGGCACTCACTGACACTTTCCTTCTGGCGTTGAGGGACGAGTGAGATCTCCCCACACACCTGTCACCAGCCATCACCAGCAACTCCCCCCACAGGAGCCGCCATGCTGCTGCCTCTTCCCTCTACCTGACGGAGGCCCCACAGAGACCCCCGCTGTCACCATAATACATTATACAACCACCACCACCACCTTCACCACACAAACACACAACAACACCAAATTCTAATTTACATAAACACAAACACACATACACATACACACAGACACACCCATAACCAATACTCATTTACATACAGCCAAAAAAAACATACATACACACACACACACTAAAAATAAAGTTTAATTTAGTCACAAACACGTATATACATTCATCAATAAACTCTAATTCACTCCACACACACACACACACACACACACACACACACACACACACACACACACACTCATTTCACGTTTGCTCCCAGGTATTAAGTGCCTGCGGTAAACCCCATCACAGTTGCCAGAACGGAACAAATCCCCGAGTAATTACAGCTTTGCCCCTGGGAAATATCAGCTTCATTAGTACCTGTCAATCTTTAATTATGTAAAAAAAAAAATAATTGTTGTTTTCGGGGTCCCAAATGCCCTTGGATTCATCAAGGTTAGTACAATAGTGTGTTGGTAATACTGGAGGTCAATAGTGTGTTGGTAATACTGGAGGTCAATAGTGTGTTGTAGGAATGAGTTGGTGATTAGTTCAGTAGTTAAGTGGATTATAAGTAAATATATTTGATAAATGAATGACAATATTTTGGTTTTTACTTTTTTTCCCTATTTTATTTCTTCTTTTTCACATTCTATGAAAATTCTCCCCAAAACATAAGTCACTTTGTCTGTCTGTCTCTCTCTCCCACCACACCCTAATCCCTACACAAAGCTGACAGTGGTACTCAACTCTCAGAAACCTTACCACTTACCTTACAGAGTACGTATAAGTCTGGGAGGCTAGCCCGAGTACAGATCATCTGCTACCAGGCATATTACTGTTACGCAGCCAGGTAAGTCATTATATATTCATTACCTGGGGGAGCCTTACTGATGCAGGTGAGCTTTCTGTCTGTCTGTCTGTCTTATGTTTCAATTAAGTAAGGTTCTGTTTTATTTGTTGAGGGATAATGAATGTGATGTGGGCTTGCGTGTTTGTGTGTGTGTGTGTGTGTTGGCTGCTGGGTGTGTGTGTGTGTGTGTGTGTGTGTGTGTGTGTACTGTACACATGTATTAAGTAATCTTTTAGTTATTAATCATCAGGAAAAAGTAATTTAATAGTTATGTATGGTAAGAGCGAGGTACTGACCGCCAGTGCCCAGGTCGAGGAGGGGTACCAGCACGGGAGGGTAAGTGCCTCCTGTAGCGTTGGTGCCAAGTCTCTGTAGCGTTGCCTTCACCGCCGCGTCCATCACTGCTGCTCCCCCCATCTGGCAACAACAGACAGACATACAAACGTTACTTCTGGTATATAATGGTATAAGTGATGGTTATTCCTATGTAAGGGAAGACTTATGTTATCTTCTATGTTAGTTCCTTCAACAAGATGTAAGGCACCCAACCGTTTGACAGCCTTACTATACTTCACTAATATTACTTGTCAATTCCGTACCTTAATTTCTCCGTAGATAATGATTGGTCGATTTTCTTCTGCAGTGATGACGTCTTCTGTGTCCTGATTGGTCCAGACCCGCACCGAGACATCATTGGTAGAGCTAGGGAGTGACGTCACCTGGATGTGCAGAGCCTGGTGGGAATCTGCGCGGTTTTCCACCTTGTAGCGCCAAACTCCGCGCTGAAATAGAGTGTCGAATCGTAATTACGGTCTCTGACAAAGCACATTTGTCCCGTGTAGTGCGTACAAATCTTTATGAATAGTAAATCACAATCATAAGGAAAGTCATTAAATCACTGTCAGTATCCGCTACATTCTTGACATCATCGTTCATTGTCATCCTCTGCAACAATTATCATACCTTATTGCAGACTAAAGTTTTTTTTTCACATACATCTAATACTGAGCTTTTAGTCTTTGTTTTACGATAGCCGATGTAGCCGCTACGATAGACAATTTTGGACGTTAAAGATGTAAAACACTGACATATACGTTTTTTGTTCCTTCATAAACTTTGCAGAAAGATCACAAAATAAACATAGACAGGTAAAATAAAATGACACAAACGTCAAACCTCCACACGAGTCACTGGTGTACTGTGGATAATCTAAAAATAAAACTTCATCCTGTGGTTAAACCCTTTGAAGATGATAGTTTAATCCCTAGAGGGTGAAGGATAAATTCTCGATTTAGCGACAGAAACAATAATCTTTCCCCACAAAAGTGTTTCATCTCAGTAAAGGAACACCTGACACCCAGCAGCACATTATTGATGGGTGTACAGTGCCACCTGGTGACGAGGAAGAAGAACCTGAACACACCTCGGCGTTGTGTAGGTTGACGGAGATCATGTTAACGTCACCGTCCTCCTCCTGCATGTTGACGGAGGCGAAGGTGGCTCCTGAGGGTGCTGTGAGGTGGATGGTGTTGCCCACGTGGTTCAGGTCGTAGTAGTAGACGGCGAAGCGCGCGTTTGCAGACAGGGAGTCGTCGAGGGAGAAGGAGCCTGAACTGAGGGAGGCGATGCCGCCCTGGTAGGTGGCGCTGTGGATGAGTACGGGCGTGGTGGCTCCTCCCGCGGCCACAGCGGCGGTCAGGGCCTCCATCAGGGATACCAACATGCTCACCTAGCGGACGTAGGGAGAGAAGGAATAAGGTGATAGGTGGACAGTGAAATAATGCTGCCAAGCAGGAAGAAGGTGACTCAACAATTACTAAAGAATAATGAAAATAGGAGGAAATAAATGAACGTCTCTATTATTATTATTATTATTATTATTATTATTATTATTATTATTATTATTACACCTAGACTGCAACACTACAGTCTTACAACTCCACATTCCACATAGTATCTTTATCCAGCATTCGGGACAATATCCACTACAGTATTACATAGAAGGAGTAAAACTAAATTGAAGAAAATAATTATCTAAGGGCTTGACAGATTAAACGACTCGCCTAAGGCTTTAAAAAGATAAACCTGAACAGGGATTTAATAACACCAACCAAATTAATGAGCCAGGACTATAGAAGGTGAGGTAGACACTTTAACATGTATATTTAGGAAGGTGTGGTAAAACATATTTCAGAATAGTTCCCCAGCACCAATTAACACAGCAACGAGAGCAGCTATGCAAATAGTGCCGCCTGTCCTAAACTAGCGGCTCTAATTGTGAGTGACATCCCAATTTGCAGCACAGCGACTGTAACACGGCACAGGGAGGCAAGTTTACTACCATTCAGTGTCCGAACTTGGAGAGTGAGAGTAAAGTCAGAAAAACGTTAATTCAAGTTGACTTACACACATATGTAAAATAAGAAAAAAAAGGTTGATTCACATGAAGATTAGACATCCAGTTTATTTCACCTGATGATTCAACACCCTAACGCTAACCTAACCTATTCTAATACATCTTAAGATAACCTAACTGTATCAAACCCTACCAGGTGGCTTTAGAGTGTTTAAAGATCAGGTGAAATAAACCGGGGTGCCTCTTCTTCACTTGACCCACACAAACCACTCACACAGATGGGAACTTTACATCACCGGGTCACCTGCTTCACCCCCCAGTCTCGGTGTTTGTGTTAGTATCCTGGTGAAGGAGTAACGAAGGAAGAAGATATGTGAACTAAAATGGAGATCAGTTTTCAAAATCAGAGCAAATTTTTATTACTATCCTGGGGGGTGGGGGGAGGGGGGTCACCAAATGTTCACGGTTAGAGAGAAAATATTTTGTTGCTTTTAATTAGTGTGAAGGGGGGAGAGGGGGATTATACTGACTCCCCGGTGCCTCAATGTATTCCGCCGCTGATTAAAAGCCATAACTGTACAAAACCTCATTAAATACCCATAGTAAAGGATATAGTCATTTGATTGGCCATTTCCACCCCTTGAATTACCTGGTGCCTGTTAAGAACTAGAGAGAAGGAATGAACAATTAATTATCCACACTCCGTCACTCACCTTGGAGTCAATGCCTACTCCCTCATCCATGACGGTGAAGACTCTGCCTCCAGACTCCCTGGCGATAGGCACGAGGGCGTGAGGCGGGGCTGGGAGGCCAGGACGCTCGGCCAGCGGGTACAGCACCAACAGGAGCCGCAGCCCGTACTTGCGCACCAACTGCCTCACCTCCTCTGCCTCGCTCTCCCTCCCGTCACCTCCGCTCGTCACCATAACGATGTTGGCCGCCTACAACAGGGAGGAGGACGACGAGACAATTAGTTTAACCTTAATTACATCAAAATCACTAAACAAAACAAAACATACACAGTAAGAGGCTCCCACAAGCAGTCCCTAACATTTCACTAATCCAATTGAATGCTAACGTCATGCAATACTAACGTGCATGATCACATAACATGCAGGAACGTTATGGAATCGTTAGCTTTAATTAATAGAATATACCATGAACAGACTGCAAACACTGGCTGTAGGATAGTATGATATCAGTTTGTGTATAAAAGTTGAGTTGATGCTCTACCTACAGTAGTCACCCCGTCACATGAAAGACGTGTGGGTGTGACGGGAGGAATTGATGTGTGTATGTGTGTGTGTGTGTGTGTGTGTGTGTGTGTCAGAGAGTGGTCACAGTACATATATTAGGATAAAAGACCGACGTTCACACACCAACACTTACCCTACTCTGGTTCTGTATCTTACATAATCATTCAACTATAGTACAAAGAATATTATCTCACCCAAGCTACAAAAAAAATACTTCCCTAAGACCAAATATCCTGTAAAATATCTTACATAATATTAAAAAATTGTAATATATCATAAAAACATTGAACTATATTACATAACGTTTCAAGTTACTATACAACAATAAAGAAATAATTTATAATTTATCTTCCATATAAAAGCTCACAAAATTAAGTACCATTTAAACACCAATAAAGCACCAATTAAGAACCATTTATCACCTTTATATTAACGTACTATGCATCAGTAACTGTGTAATCTATTATAAATCTAATCAACTTTTAACACAGGGGACTTCAACAAAGGTTTTCCTGTAATAATAATGATAATAACTTTCACCCGATAACACGAGGCCAATAAAACCTGAGCCACATTATAAACAATTTGTGCCTCAGTACTTCCCTGAGTTTTGATAATGGTAAAGCTGGCGGGGAGAGAGCGAGAGAGAGAGAGAGAGAGAGAGAGAGAGAGAGAGAGAATTTGGTTATGGGTATTTTACTCCTCATCGACTAATAACAAACTTAATTTGCAATTCATGGATATTTTTTTTTTCATACACCATAAAGTATAAAAAAAATTCACCCAAAAATTATTCACAAAATGTAATGCAATTAATGACTGGGCTATAAAACTCTACTGTATATGAACACAAAAAAATTACCATCATAGGTTTTCATGTTAGAGTTTATGGAGGAGGTGTGAGGTAGGTGGATTAACACAGGTAGTTCATGAGTTACCTGTTGCATAGTTAACAACGATACTGCTAATAAGTTATATACCTGGGTGTCTTAACTTCTCCTTCTCTTTATGTGTGTGTGTGTGTGTGTGTGTGTGTGTGTGTGTGTGTGTGTGCTCCTCCACTACCATTAACGTACCTGCGGCTCTGCTCCTCCCTCCTTCAAGACCCGCACCGCTCTCTTGATACCGCATGCGATACACGCCTGGCTCTCCCGCACGTTGGACGGGTTCCGGGGCAAGGAGGACCCGACCCTCTCCCGCAGGTCTGATACTGTCGACTCCAGCTGATAAACACAGATAACAGGTGATAATTAATAAGCTTAATTATTGTATTTTATCCTTCTCTCTCTCTCTCTCTCTCTCTCTCTCTCTCTCTCTCTCTCTCTCTCTCTCTCTCTCTCTCTCTCTTTCTCTCTCGCTCTCTCTCTATTCTTTGCAACATAGATTATCTCAATATTTCCGTACCAAACACCTTCGTTATAATTGCATTTACCAGCCTGTATGAAAGATTTCTCGTGTGAAACCTAATTTGTAAAGTGATTTGATGTCTTCCTAATTTATGAACGGAGTTGAAGTTTATATTTTGTCCATTCATAATATACAAAGTAATGTTCAGTACAAATTCATTCATACTCTTATTTATTCATGAGCCAGACTACATCGTTTCATTCATATGCTACAACACTTCATTCACAACCTATAGTTTTTCATTAATAAACTACAACACTTCATTCAAATACTACAGTACAACACTTCATTCATAACCTATTCTTTTCATTCAAATACTACAACACTTCATTCATAACCTATAGTTTTTCATTCATATACTCCAACACTTCATTCATAACCTATCTCTTTTCATTCATATACTCCAACACTTCATTCATAACCTATCTCTTTTCATTCATATACTCCAACACATCAATCATAAGCTACAACACATAACCTGTACACCGTTGATGATAGCGACTTACCACGGTAGAGAGCGGGGCCGCCTCTCTGTCCTCAGCATTGAACACAACCACCGCCACCTGAGCTCCGTTAGGCAAATCGTACACTACTACACGTCTCACTGCCTTACGTACGAACTCCCATCGACGCTGTGGAAGGATAATAACAAAGAAATCAGTTTGTTAGTATGTATAGGGAAAGGTCATTACTCATTTGACTTTAAATTGGGGGAAGGAAATTGGATTAGTGATACCTGGAGACAGAGACAGACAGAGACAAAAACAGAGAGAGAGGGAGAGAGAGAGAGAGAGAGAGAGAGAGGGAGATAGAGAGAGAGAGAGAGAGAGAGAGAGGCTGACCCACTCACTAAGTTGGAGAACCTCTACACCTTAACTTTGATCTCACATAATCAACTTAAGTTCTCCTACATACACCTGTTAATTCTAGCGGCGTCTCTTTATTATTCGTGTTGTTCTCTCTACCTCCCTTGTGTTAGTTCTCTCTCTCTCTCCTCCTCATGTCTTTCTTCTGTCATCTTTTAGTGGTTTTATTTATTTTATTTTGTTTATGTTTTTATTTTGCTATGTATTGGGAGTTGATCATTTACTGTCTATCTGTCTGTTTGTCTGTCTGTCTGTCTGTCTGTCTGTCTGTCTGTCTGTCTCTCTTATACCAGACACATTACATTGCATTAATCTCTAAAGGTCACCCTAAATGCAATTAGTGTGTAATATTAAGGCGATTATTACAGAAAGAAAATAAATCATTATAAATTACATTAGTTAGTCGTTGTTCTTACGCTTAGCAACACCACAGTGGGGGGCGGGGGGGGAGGGGAATTATCTCGTTGAATCAGTGAATCAGTAAAAAAACAAATTACAGCTAAAGAATAACAAATACTAAGAGATAAATTAATAAAAAAGTTAAAACTCCGTAATGTGTGAAAAATATTGTCAGTCAGTTCGTCAGGATAGGCGGGTATTGAGCTGACTTACTCAGTATTCTTAGGTAATTGGTTAACGTTTGTATAAGGTCAGGAGAAGGAGGTCATCTCTATGGTCAGTATTACGTGTGAGATATTATCAGTCCACCAATCAGGGTACACATATTCAGGTCTGAGGGCTGGCAACCATAGCCCACCATACTCTGTTCTTGTGTTAATCTTAAAAGGAATAATGGTAACACTAACTATTATTACCATACAAACACCGCCATAATGTCTCTACCCATAACACCATCACCATCACCACCATCACCTACACTCTCACCATACCACCAATAACCATCACCACCATCATCACTATCATCACCTTACAACAGTCATCATCAGGTGGTCTACACTATTTTCCACGCCTCAACATTATCGGAGGAACTTAATGTAATTTGCATACGAGTTTTCTACTGAATATAAAATTTCATTATAGCTCCCAGGACTAACACTATGGCCACCCAACTCAACCACTTTCATGGCCGCTGCTCCAGAACTCTTCAATGATTTAAAAAAAAGAAAAAAAAAGTAAGAACATAAAAATTAAATTCAGTCATAATAAAAAAAATGAATTAGATTAAGCTCTCTGATAAAAAAAAAGATTAAAATTTCATCGATACTTTAAATTTCCTGTTAATACTTCGTGGTTAGAAAAAAAATCAGGAAAAAACAAAAACATTTTCGGATCGTTTAATCTCAGCCGTGATTGGTGGACTGGCTGCAGCACGGCCTGGAAACACCCAATTAGCTATTACCATGAAAAGCATCTCACTGTTGCTAATTTCACTAAGTAAATCACACGCAGGTAATCGACTTCTCCCTCTCTACTTCACGTCCAGTTTATCGGGAAGGTTCTTGTCATCTTTTTGTGTTTTCTTTATCCCTCCTTCTATGTTTTCTTTATCCCTCCTTCTATGTTATCTTTATCCCTCCTTCTATGTTATCTTTATTCCTCCTTCTGTGTTATCTTCATTCCTCCTTCTATGTTATCTTTATTCCTCCTTCTATGTTATCTTCATCAACAGTATTCTTGTTATCGTTATTGTCAACTGTTATACCCTTATTATCCTTATTTCTAGTCTAAAATGAAGGAGAGAGAGGAAGAGAGAGAGAGAAGTAGTAGAAAGAAAGACAAGAGGGAGAATATAAGGAACAAGAAAATTACACTAATTCGTGGAAAAAGACCGAAATCTAAAATACATTTACATACAGAAAAGGTAAATAAATACACACACACACGTTTCAAGACGAGGTGATCAATGGAGGGACATTCCAAGCAGGCGCGGGGCGAGACATCAGAAAAGGTATCCATCATTAAAATGGGTCTTTTTAGAAATCGGGAGGTGGGTGAAAAATCAGAAGGTGTTACAGCGAAGGTGCGTTACGTTTTATCAAATCAAGCAAAAAAGTTCGAGGCAGGGTTCAAAGGCAACATCTGGCCAGGTTGCTTTTAATCTTGAGCCGTCAGACGCACAGTTCCGCACCAGAGTTGGAAATTGAAGATCCGGACTTGGGTATGAGTGACGACCCAAGTTATGTGAAGTAAAAAGGTAAATCGAGTCAAGAGCTAAGAAAACCAAGAAAAGAATAAAGAAAAATGATAAAAGTTGGTAGAAAGAGAGAATAGGATAAGGTACAGGTAACGAGGAGGGAGAGAGTATTGACAGGTATAACTAAGGTAAAGTAATGACGAATGAGGGATATTTACGTCCATTTTTTTACCTCCAACATGTTAAACAAACTTCCAACACAGAGATGATTGTAGAAGGTGTATATAAAAGGAAAAGTTCACGTAAAATAAAAAGTCCGACTTCACTACATAAAACGAATGTTGAAGGAATGAAGAATGAGAAAAGTTCAGGTCGATCTTTCATCTCACGACGTTCAGTATCATAAGGTTAAAGGAACGTGGAAGTTTTAGATAGAGAAAATAGCTAATATCAATCCTTTGTGTTGCAAGAACTTTAAGATAAAAATATTAAACACGATAAAAGTAATTAATAAATGTAATAATATATATCAATCTATCGTCATTTAAGAAACTCAGAGTTACTAAATAAAATGAATGTAATCAAAGAATGAAAGGAAAGAAGATATAAAGGTCACGTTGAACTTTCGTATCAAATAATTCAAAATCTTCAGATAACAAGGAGCTGGAAGGGAGGGACCCACACTAAGAGTGAATCATCTGCTCGTGTTGACAATAGCAAGTGCTGGCTGCTGCAGTTCTATCACCAGTCATTATTGGAGTCACCAGCTGACACAAGCCACCCAAGACAACAAAAGGGTGACTGACCTGTCTGAATTTAAGCTGCAGATATTAAAGGAATTGAAAACAGGTGAGGTTGTTGATCTCTGTATCGTGTTATTCACAAATTGAAGTTGATATTGACGGTCCATGCTACCCAGGCATCCTCGATGTTGGATAGTATGAGAAGTGTGTTGATGTTTTTGATGTTTGCCAGATGTTAAGGCTGATATGTGTGTGTGTGTGTGTGTGTGTGTGTGTGTGTGTGTGTGTGTGTGTGGTATAATGATCTCTGGGAAATATTAATCAGATATGATGATGATGATGATGATGATAAATATAATGAGTACGGTAAGAGAAGTGATCTTTGGGAAATGTTAGCTGAACGTTCAGGAATTTATTGATGCAGCGTTTACTGAGAAAGGTCACAGTGTTGGAGTCTTTTATGGAGCGTCACACGGCCGTCACAAAGCATTAAGGTTTTCTGCAGAACGTCACACGGCCGTCACAAAACGTAAAGGTGTTGTAGAGAGAGGGAGAGGGGCGTCACAAGTGGGTGTTGTGTTGGGCGGTGATCCCGACACACTATCGCGGGGGCAGGTAATGGTACCTGTTAGATCCTTGGTGGCGGCAGAGCGGAACACAGCGCGTCTCCTCCGCCACAATGACCAGCAACTTGAGCTCTTATTTCCCTCTGTCACACAGCTTAATATGCCCCGGCGACCATCACCTCCCACCACACCTTTACTGACGCTACCAAACTTGACTTTTAACTTTCAATTTTCAGAAGTTTTCTCGTTTGAAGTTCACGAACGAGGAAGACTGAGAGACCTGGTCTTTAATTCTCTCACGAGGTCCCCAGCGTGGCTCATCTTGTGAGACAAAGGGATAGAATATGCTACTGCAACACGGAATTAACTTACATCTTATGGAGACAAAATACAACATTCATCTTGGTAACCCAGGAAAGGTCTCAGTGATCTAGTTCTCTACACACAGATCTTCCTACATGAAAAATGAGAGCAAGACTACCGATAAAGATGTATAGATCTTCCTGCATGAGACCACCACGTTATGGAAATATTATTATTATTATTAACCTTATCATAATAAATCCATGTAACAAATTTGATGAATATTAATTATTATAAGTTCATATTATCATGTTTACGACCACCTGACGGACGGACACACACTGCACATTATCACGTAGTCCAACACAAAGGACAGAGGAAGATAAATTTTAAATAGACGCAAAGAACATAACTACTTACATAGAAAGAGAAACACGAGTGAGAAAAAATAGAACGAGAGTAAAGAGAGAGGAGAGTAACACAGAGACAGACAGACAGACAGACAGGTAGACAAAAAGAAACAGCGATACAGAAAGCGACAGAGGGACACAGACAGAGCGAGAAATGGTGAGAGAGAGAGAGAGAGAGAGAGCTCATTGGATCACTGCACTGATAAGCTTCACTTTATAATAGAGTGAACAAACTTCTTAATCACCCAGCAGCAGAGGGAAGGAGGAGAGAGGAAGGAGGGAGAATGAGAGATGAGGGATAGGGAAGTGATACATAGTGAGAAAAAAATATATGAAATAAGAGATACTGGAGAATAATTTTGGGATAGACTCTCTCTCTCTCTCTCTCTCTCTCTCTCTCTCTCTCTCTCTCTCTCTCTCTCTCTCTCAGCAGGTGCCATAAGGTAGTCATTACAGTGTTAATAGCAATTATTCTCACCTGTACATTCATGACGCCCGTGTCTTCCACCAGGAGGACGAACCGCTGTGTTTGCTGACGTATGAAGAGCAGCTGAGGTGGCCTGGGAGGTGCCTGCCGGGGCGGTCTGTTATGAGCAAGAAACAAAAACATATCGAATATTAGAATAAAAAACAAGTGCCATTATTAGATATCTGCTCTAGTCTAAGTGTAAATAATGACTGTTTACATTAGGGTGTGGTGGATAAGTGGATAAAGTGCTCGCCTCCTGTCCTAAGAGTCGCTGGCTAGACCCCACTTCCGTCTACTCAGGTGTAAATGGTTCACCAATTTTAAAGGTTAGGGATGAGGAGGCGGTTGAGTGTAATGCCGGACAAGCCTGATCAAATGTGTGTGTTTGTGTGTGTGTGTGTGTGTGTGTGTGTGTGTGTGTGTGTGTGTGTGTGTATGTATGTGTGTGTGTGTGTGTATATGTGTGTGTGTGTGTGTGTGTGTGTGTGTGTGTGTGTGTGTGTGCAAAACAAACAAACAGACAGTGAGAGAGACAGAGAGGGCAACTAGACACCCCGGAACCGTCTTAAGAATGCATGGAGGCGGGCAGGGGGAGACGAGAGAGATGAAACCTCCTGACCCAATGATTTCATATGAGAGGAACCAAGACACACATGGCTCTCCCTTCACTGCTCACTATTTAATGAAGATCTCTGTTGGAGTAGGACGATAATGGCGTTTATAAAGATCAGCGTCTGTGGCAGACACACATGGCTCTCCCTTCACTGCTCACTATTTAATGAAGATCTCTGTTGGAGTAGGACGATAATGGCGTTTATAAAGATCAGCGTCTGTGGCACTGGAGCATTGTAAAAGGTTATGACATTATATGAGCCCAAACATAAGGGAAGGAGAGAAGGAGGGAGGATGAAAGGGAAGGAGAGAAGGGGGGAGGATGAAAGGGAAGGAGAGAAGAAAGGAGGGAGGCAGTTATAGCTGTGTTGGGGAGGGAGGGAGAGAAGGCTAGTGTGTTGGTGTGAGGGGAACGCTTGGCAGTACCCAGAGAGAGAGATTACAACGATAGTCAAATGTAGAGTGGAGCGTGTGTGTGTGTGTGTGTGTGTTTGTGTGTGTGTGTGTGTGTGTGTGTGTGTGTGTGTGTGTGTGTGTGTGTGTGTGTGTGCCAAAAGAACAGACCAACAGAGTCTTACTCATTACATGCCCTTGATGCCTTTCATGAATAAACCACTAACTAAAAATATCCCTGAATGAACAAACACTCAAATAAAAAAATAAAATAAAAATTCATATTAAAACTCAAATTAAAAAAATTGTAGAAAAATCACATCATCTTAATAAGGCTTCACTTGAAATGAACAATAACTAGTTTTCAAAATTCTTTCTACATTTCATTTCAAATGGCAAAATACAGTTTCAGTTTCATGCAAATTAAAAAATCAGCTCTTTTCTACAGTTCAGGAAAACAAAAACAAAAAACTCACAAAAACGAATATATTTTCTCATGCTTATACAAAAATTAAATCTTTTGGGGGTAAGGATTTTTTTTGTTCTTGGATTTAGTAAAGAAAACAAAAATGAGGCAGTCAAGAAGCTCGTTAGTATAAAATGAAGGATCTAGCAGTGAAATGTGAATTATTATGCTTTCATCATAAAGGTCAGTATTGGGTGCTTGAACTGCAATTATGTCAGTACTTCACCTTAAAACCTTCTCGCGTTTATTCAGCTTTTCTTTTGTCCTCGGATTTTTGTGCGTAATTGTTTGATATTATTTTTCTCTTTTTGGTGACTTAGAGGTTAAAAGGATGTAAAGAAGTACGATAGAGGAAGGAAAGAATAAAAAAAGAAAAAACAAGTCAGAGAAAGAAATGGGGCGAATAAAGACAGAGATAGAAAGTGAGGGGAGGAAGAAAGGCAGAGAGAGACAAAGAGAAAGAAAGAACCAGAAACAGAGTAAATGTAAGAACTAGGCAACACAATGAAGACAAAAATAATCTTACCTGACACTAATGAGTGTCGCAACCAGGTGACACGTCATCTCTCCCTTCCCTGCACCTTCCCCCTTTCTGCTCTTACATTTCCCTTGCATCTCCTCCTTGCCTACATTTCCCCCCTTTCCTGCACCTCCCCTTTACCTACAACTCCCTTCACCTGCACCTTCCCCTTGCCTACACCTCCATCCTTACCTGCTCCTCCCCCCCTCTTACTTGTACCTCCCCCTTTACCTACAGTACACCCCCTTACCCCCACCTCCCCTTCCTTGCATTTCTCCCTCCCGTACACTTCCATCCCCTTTAACCCCCTTGCAATCGACCTACTCCTTTTCACGTTCCTCCATCTCTCCCTCACTTTTACTCCCCCTTTGCCCTTACACCTCAAATTTCTTCTCTCGCTCCTCCATCTACCTGTCTGTTCTATCTCCTCCCTTATTCCATCTCGTCTCCACATTTTCCTTTTCACCTCATTCTCTTCCTTTTGTCTTCCTCTACTTTTCCTCCCATTTATCTTCCACTTAGACCTTCATTTCTTATCTCGTCTCTACTTCCTTCTCTCCCCCTTCCTTTTATCTACCCCTTTCCCTCCCCACCCCCTTTCTTACCTACTCCTCACCTGGCTCCCCGTTCCATCACCCCCACCTGGCTCCTGCATCACCCTCACCTGGCTCCTGCACCATCACCCCACCTGGCTCCTGCACCATCACCCCCACCTGGCTCCTGCCATCACCCCCCACCTGACTCCTGCACCATCACCCCCCACCTGGCTCCTGCACCATCACCCCCACCTGGCTCCTACACCCATCCCCACCCCACCTGGCTCCTGCACCATCACCCCCACCTGGCTCCTGCACCATCACCCCCACCTGGCTCCTGCACCATCACCCTCACCTGGCTCCTGCACCATCACCCCCACCTGGCTCCTGCACCATCACCCTCACCTGGTTACACTCTAATGACGCCATAAACCACGCTAAACACAGCAGCTTAAAGGCTCCATAAACGCCATTAACAGCTCACCATAAGATAACCACGACATAACCACTATGAGGCGCCGTAACTGCCCACAGGCTAATGCTCACCACCAACGTCGTGAGTTATAAACAGGTGTCAAGACATCCTTAAATTATTACCTAAAACCAATAACCACACGTGTTAAATAACCTTAAATGTCATAAATTCATATAAAAACCTAAAATTATACCAAAAGTCACCATAATTATAGTACCAGAAAGGATAATGTTAAATAATGTTGTGATATTCTAAAATACTATAAAAAATAACTACATTATTATATACGTCTCAGGTTGTTGTGACAGTGTTTGTATTGTTAGTAGGGAATGGTGACAGCCGTGAACCTTGAGTACTATTATTATGGTATCACGATCATATACAAGGCTGGAGTCATCTCTCTCTCTCTCTCTCTCTCTCTCTCTCTCTCTCTCTCTCTCTCTCTCTCTCTCTCCTCATTACCCTCCTTTATCTCCCTTATATTTACTTTGCCTTATTTTCGTCTCTTCATTTCCTCTAGGTTTTCCTTCTCTCACTGATCTTGTTCTCTTCTCAATATCATTTTTCCGTTTCCTCTGTTCCCTCCATTGTATTCATACTGTCCCTTATTCTCTCTCAACAACGTTCGTTTATATTCCTTCCTCCTCCTCATTCTCCTTCTCTTTCTCCTCTTATTCCTCCTCCTTGTCTTACTTCTCATCCTCTTCTCCATCTTCTCCCTCTCCATTCATCCCCTCTTCCTCATCCCCTCCTCCTCCTCTTTCCCCCATCCTTGTCTTCCTCATCCCCATCTCCTCTCCTTTGTCCTTACCTCTCCATTCACCTCCTCTTCTTCACCTCCATCATCATCATCATTCCCCTCCGCCTCCTCCCTCCTGCTGGGCCACTAATGTAAGCTTCCAACCTCCAGGTGGGGTAAGCAGGAAGGGATTATGGCCTTTAAGTTACCTGAATTAACAACACAATGGTGATTCGCTAAACCTTATAGTACTTTCTTTTATAATCTATCTTTAAAATTTTGTTTTTGGAGGGGGGGGCGGGGAGGAGGGGGTGAAGGGTAGTGGACTTTTCTTTCTTTTATCTATTATTTTGTCTATTGATTTAATCATAGCTGTTGTATTTTATTTCTCTTTCTCTCATTCTCTTTTTTCTCTTTATCTGTTTATATTTATTTGTCTCTTTCTCTCTTATGCATCTGCTCTCTCTCACCTCCAACAGAAAGCCGAAATGTTATCTCACATTTTCCTACCAGGTAAACGGTTTTTTCCTCCATTACCCTCCACGATTAAAAGCCCAAAACTAATTAAGACCATGCAATATTTTTCTATATCTTGCATCACCGCCTCTGTTGGCATAATGTAACACTCTCTCTCTCTCTCTCTCTCTCTCTCTCTATCTATCTATCTATCTATCTATCTATCTATCTATCTTAAAGCTGTCGTAAGGATACCTGGTTGGGTTGTGAACTTCATTCAGTTAAACGTAATATAACGTAACATAACAACAACACAGTACATAACAAAACATACTCACACGACCTCACATGACCTCACACCAACACAGTACATAACAAAACATACTCACACGACTCACATGACCTCACACGACTTCACACATACCCAACATAAGAATGTAGATCTCCAGTGACGTTCCAGCATTGTTTTAATATTCAGTGTGGAGTATGTTATGACTAGTAAGAGGAGGAGAGCTGGAGCATGTGTCAGAACCCCTGTTTTATGCTCCCTGCTGACCCCCCACACACGCTCCCCCCTCCTGAGACACTACAAACACTGGGGTGAATTTTCGCCCGGAGGTTGTCTTAGAGATTTTCTGTGTGTGTGTGTGTGTGTGTGTGTGTGTGTGTGTGTGTGTGTGTGTGTGTGTGTGTGTGTGTGTGTGTGTGTGTGTGTGTAAGCGCTATATAAGAGGAACACTTATAAATATACGTGGAGGCTATGAAGGGGGGGGGTGAAAGCTCGGTCTCTGGAAAGAAAATTACTGATTATTATTCCTTAAGGATTTACTTAATCTTCTTAGTACCAGATGATGACGAAAGAGATGATGATGCTCTCTCTCTCTCTCTCCACACACATGACACACACAATGGCACACCGTCCACTGGGTATATGCCACTCTCCTCCTACCACAGAGGCACAACCACCTGTCGCACCTTTCACACAGACGTCATCTTCAGTTGTAGGTCCATATTCTGGTCTATGTACAGGTAAGCAGGTCATTGTGTTTGTTACTGGACATAATATATCTGCCACACCAACAAGGAACTGTTACTGGTCATAATATATCTGGCAGAGCTCAGCCGCTCCTCATAAAACAATTAGGCAAGGTGTTAAGAGCGTTATAAGTGTTCCTTAACTTGGTGTTGGTCGACGGGTATAATCCTATGGTGCAGTTTGTTAATGACGAGAAATTAAAAGTTAGTGGGGAAAGATCCTCCTCATGACCCGGGTTTATGGCTCAATAATACCCTGGCCAGACCCTCCTTCCTGGGGGTGTTGTGGCCACCCCTTGATGGCTTCACCCCTCCCTCCCCCCCTAGATCCTCGTTCCTGGGGTGTTGTGGCCACCCCTTGATGGCTTCACCCCTCCCTCCCCCCCTAGATCCTCCTTCCTGGGGGTGTTTTAGCCTCCCCGTGATGCCATGTGGCTCTCCCTCCATTTAAAACACAAAAGTGGTCTTTATATGCTAAAATATAACAGCCTCCACCAATGTTTGAGAGAGCGAACACTGAACCAATGACCTTATACATTAGATGAATAATTCTCCCACAGCAGAGATACACGGCAAAACACGGCAAACATTTCTATATAATTCGACCAAAATCCAAGTTCGGCGAGACACAGCAATAAGAGAGCACTTTAGTTCCCGGAAAATTTGACCCAATAAGACGCTCATAGTTGCCTCACGTTACGATGCCTTAATCGTAAAAGTACATGAAACTGAATTCTCCTCTGCTTTTACCACAGAAAAATTTAATCTACACCGCTCGTGTGATCCTGTGATGGGTATTTAATGGCCTCAGTTTCTGGCCTTCACACCACCGAGACACTCAGATAAAATATATATTACATCCGGAAGTTTTGCCTCGACTGGGATAGTTATTTGTCCTGTTACTCTTTTACGTCACACTTGGAGTAAAGATAACGCCTGTAACCTGGATATTTTCACCGTGTGGTAAGTGTGTAACGGAACATAACTATGGGTTTGGTTTCGTTATCGTTTACCATCAAAGTCTAAATCACAACCATTATTTTTTATATTTATGTTGTTCTTATTTTTTTATCTTTTAGTTTCATCGGCAACTCTATAAGTCATGTATGAATAACAGATAAAACAAACAAACAAACACGAAGAAAACGTCTCTCTTACACGTGTTTGTAATGAATAGCAGACAAAACAAACACAAACAGACGCTCGCCCCTCCTATTAATATTTACTCTACTATTACCACTCAGGTTGTTTTATGAATGGCTCACTACGTCACCGCCTCATCCACTGTTCCCTGTCTCTTAATCACCGAATTTTCATCATCACGAACACGCGAAGTTGGAGCGAGGACACACACATTACCACCAACACACGCACACACACACACACACACTACCACCAACACACGCACATACCCACACACTCCACCATCAACACACGCACACACACACACATATTACCACCAACACACGCACATGCCTACACACTCCACTGATACACACACCCACACACACACTACAACACCATCATACACACGCTCCACCACCAACACACAAACACCCACCAACACACAAACACCCACCAACACACAAACACCCACCAACACACAAACACCCACCAACACACAAACACGTAACATACAAACACACAAACAGTCTTAATGTTTGTGTGTTCAAGAAGTAAACATCAGAAGGACATTTTTGCCGCCATAAAGCGACATGAGAAAGTTTTCCTTCAAGACTTAAGGTTTAGTGGTGCAGAAAATGGTCGTCCGCTAAACTGTGTTTATAACACCAGCTGAAAGTGTGTCGGCAGGTGGGGGGAGGGGGTGAGCTGGTGGGGGAGGGGGTGCTGGTGGGGGAGGGGGTGAGCTGGTGGGGGAGGGGGGGGGTGGAGCTGGTGGGGAGGGGTGAGCTTGGGGGAGGGGGGGGTGAGTTGGTGGGGAGGGGGTAGCTGGGTGGGGGAGGGGGGTGAGCTGGTGGGGGAGGGGTGAGCTGGTGGGGAGGGGAGGGGGGTGAGCTGATGAGGGGAGGGGTGAGCTGGTGGGGGTAGGGGGGTGAGCTGATGAGGGAGAGGGGTGAGCTGGTGGTAGGGGTGAGTTGATGAGGGAGAGGGGTGAGCTGGTGGGGGGTGTTGAGCCAGGTAGGGGTGAGCTGGTGGGGAGGGGGGCAGAGCTGATGAGGGAGGGGGTGAGCTGGTGGGGAGGAGGGGGTGAGCTGGATGAGGGAGGGGGGAGCTGGTGGGGGGTAGGGGGTGAGCTGATGAGGGAGAGGGGTGAGCTGGTGGGGAGGGGGGAGCTGATGAGGGAGGGGTGGAGCTGGTGGGGAGGAGGGGGGTGGAGCTGATGAGGGAGGGAAGAGCTGGTGGGGTAGGGGGGTGAGCTGGATGAGGGAGGGTGAGCTGGTGGGGGTGTTGAGCTGGTGGGGTAGGGGGTGAGCTGGTGGGGAGGGGGGTGAGCTGGTGGGGGAAGGGGGAGCTGGTGGGAGAGGGGGGTGAGCTGGTGGGGGGGTGTTGAGCTGGTGGGGGTAGGGGGGGTGAGCCAGGGGAGGTGAGCTGGTGGGGGGAAGGGTGAGCTGGTGGGAGAGGGGGGTGAGCTGGTGGGAGAGGGGTGAGCTGGTGGGGAGGGGGAGGGAGCTGTGGGGGGTAGGGGGGTGAGCTGGTGGGGAGGGAAGACGGTGGGGGGAAGAAGCTGAGCTGTGGTGACGACGACCATGATGACAGAGAGAGAGAGAGAGAGAGAGAGAGGGGGGCGGTGTTCATCAAGGTGTGAGTGAGAGGAAAGCCAGTGTACGTCATATGAGTCTCTTATAAAACACTTAATAGCAGCTGGAAGGGTCAGAGCACCTGGCAATCTACCTGAGTGTTGAGAGGAGATGAAACGCGTGAATGACAACCTCTCCATCCTTACTTCCTTCCCTCCCTCTCTCCCTCCCTCTTCCGATACATCCTTCCCTCCAACACTCCTCCCCCATGTCCCTCCTTCCTGGGTGAGAGAGAGAGAGAGAGATGTTTTGTTGGTGACGACTATGTGTCTGTATGTGTGTTGAGAATTACCGAACACAAATAAAACGAAGAAAAACACCGATATAATTATACAAGGAATAAAAAAAATAAAAACATAAAAAAATCTCCCATACAAACAGACATACAATTCTTTTACAAACTACCGTGCGTGTTTACAGAGGTTCCTCGTTTGGTAAATAATGCAGAGAGTAAATAATAATGGTGTCATTTACATACAGTACATGTACACGAGTGTCTCCCAGTTGTACTTGTGAAATTACATGAATATTTCTTGGTATATATGATAACTATTAGAGAAAGAAAGAAAGAAAGAAAGAAAGGAAGGAAGAAGGAAGGAAGGAAGGAAGGAAGGAAGGAAGGAAGGAAGGAAGGAAGGAAGGGAAGGAAGGAAGGGGAAGGAAGGAAGGAAGGAAGGAAGGAAGGAAGGAAGGAAGGAAAGAAGGAAGGAAGGAAGGAAGGAAGGAAGGAAGGAAGGAAGGAAAAAAAGAAAGAAAAAAGAAAGACAGAAAGAAAGAAAGAACGAACGAGAGGAAGAAATAACGAAATAAAGAAAGAATAAAGAAAAAGAGAAAGAAGAAAGAAAGAAAGAAATAAAGATAAACAACAATAAAAGAGACAGACAGAGAACAAAGCCAGGAAACATATAAAAAAAAAATGAAAAAGAAGAAAACATGCAATCTAATTTTAAGACCACACACATAACGTACAGATATACAACATTTGGACACGTTAAGCTTCTCTCATTAAGGTCGCACCCAAAACAATTTACATAAAGTAAACAGGAGAACCTCACCATTTTCTCTCACGTGAGGAAACATTTGTGTAAGAGTACGGGTTCTCTCACCTCCCAGGTTTGTTGATGTTAGTGTGATGTTGTTGGTGTTTGTGTAAGTGAATTTTTGTTAGTGTTTGTGTAAGTGAATTTTTGTTAGTGTTTGTGTAAGTGTACGTGTATTTTTTGATGTTTGTGTAAGAGTATGTGTTTTGTCTGATGTTTTTGTGTAAGTGTATGTGTGTGTGTGTGTGTATTGATGTTACTGTGAGTGTGTGTGTGTTTTTAATGTTTGTGTAAGTGTATGTGTGCTTGTTGGTGTTTGTATAAGTATACGCAACAAATATATTATAGTATTCTAAAGTCTTGTTCTCTCTCCCCATTGCAAAACTCTCTCTCTCTCTCTCTCTCTCTCTCTCCTTTCCCTTCATCTCTCTCCTCTTTCTCTATCTCCCTCCCCCCCCCATACCCCCCTTCGATACAAGGACACTTTGAAGTGTTGTTTAAAAGTTTGTGTTGCGCGTCAATAACTGAGAGGAGGCTCGTGCAGGCTGGCAGTGTGACGCTCTATTGACCACAAAAACACATTTCCAGTTTTAACACAACATCGCCTGAGACCTCCGGGTGGGTCAGGTCCTCTCTCACTGGCTGACCATCACCCGTCTCTCTCTCTCTCTCATTAATTCTTACCATTATTACTGCCCTATGTGTGTGTGTGTGTGTCTGTCTGTGTGTGTGTGTGTGTGTGTGTAATAATAATCATAATAATAATAATTAACGGTTTACTGAAAGAGCATGGCAACCGGAAGGCTGAAAATATAGTTACATAATTGGGAATGGGTCTCTTGATTTACAAATAATATACAAGTAACATAAGTGATACAAATATGATATATAATAACTAGGTGGGGAGAAGCTCAAACTATAAGGCATTTCAACATAGTGACAGTGCAAAAAGTAAGATTGACTGGGAGTGAATACACTGGTTGATTACAAGTTATTGATTATTTTTATAGTGAGAGCGGGCATGACGCACCCGGAGGTCTCAGGCGATGTTGTGTTAAAACTGGAAATGTGTTTTTGTGGTCAATAGAGCGTCGCACTGCCAGTCTGCACGAGCCTCCTCTCAGTTATTGACGCGCAACACAAACTTTTAAACAATGTGTGTGTGTGTGTGTGTGTGTGTGTGTGTGTGTGTGTGTGTGTGTGTGTGTGTGTGTGTGTGTGTGTGTGTGTGTGTGTGTGTGTCTGTGTGTGTGTGTGTGTGTGTGTGTGAAGGTAACAGCACAGTTCTCACCTTCGTCTGCTGTTACGACTCTCTGGCTCTAAGTCTTTGCTTTATGGCTGGGTAATAAAAAGACAAGCACCAACTACCGTACAGTCGAGAGTCCCACGACGGCTGTTGGCCAGGTCGACCCTCTGGCTAACACTGTCATGCACCAGATGAATTTAATTTGTCAGTCTTTGATATTCGAGAGACAGTAAGTCATCTCTCCTTATTTACTTCCTTCCATCAGGTCAGAGAAGATCACTTGTTACTCCACCTCTTGGACGGTCTCTACTGTCAACATACTCCCCCTCTTCTCTTAGTTTTTCTCTCCTGCGTTCACTCCTCCAGTTATTTTTTCTCCCTATTTCACTGTTGGGTTGTGGTGTTCCTACCTGTCCCCCTCCCCCTCCCGTCATTCATAAAAAAGGATCGAGTATCCTTCAATAGATTTTTTTCTTCCTTCAACAAAGAGTTTCCTCCTGTACATCCTTTCAGCTCCTCGTTGTGGAACCTCGACTTTGGTTTTTTTCCCAGGATGCACCTCTGGGATTCTCAGCCCGTGATCTCACAGGTCCTGCAGTTGCCTAATAGTCTCTCAGGCAGATTGGGATCAATTACTTCTAATCCTGGGAAGTGCAAGTGTTTAGTTGACGCACCTGTGGGCCCTCACCAGCAGCGTCCCTTGAGCTTCACACCTCACTTAACACCTCGCAAGCTCAGGTTTTTCACTCCCAGAAATCGTTTCGCTGATTACACCACCGATCTCCTCCAGTACTTAGTCATACTTCAGCTCCTACGTAATATTTAGATCACTTATCCTAGTCATTAAACTCCCTCTTGTCCCCTCATTATTACTCTCATCCTTTGTTATTGATCTGCATCTCACAGAGCCTCTCAGCCTCATCATCATCCCCAGACATCCTGTAGATCGAAGCTTCTGCCTCCTCTTGTCCCATAAAGGTTTCATGACATCACTGCTCTCAGTCTGCTGATGGCTGACATCATTATAGCTACGCCGTGGGTGTCACAGCGGTCACTACACTTTCATCATTATGTCGATGAAATTTTCCGGGGCTTTGACTCTTTCATGGTTACCAACACTATTTCTGGTTTATATTCATTTAAATTCTAACAATATAATGCGAAGTCAAAAAGCAAGAGACTATTCATCTGTTGTCTTATGATTCACTATAACTCAATATTTACAACTCACAATATCTATACAGCTTCTCACTCACAAGAGCAGCATCCAACAAGCGAGTGACGCCCAGGACTAGTGTCTATTATTTCCCCATCACCTGAAGGTCTTTAATATTCTGCTGTTTTATCCACTTTTACCAAACGCACCCCCAGGAAGATTTTACTCACCTCTGTTCTCTGAAGTCCTGACGTTCTCTCATCACCTCCCAGGCAGAACGACCCCCACACAGCGCGTTCTGCTTGGTGGGCGCCTCTCTGTTGTGGGTGTGAGCGTCGCAGAACTTGGTCACCTGTAGGAGGAGGAGGAGGAGGTGGTGAGTGACAAGTTTGCTCTTCATCAAATTGTTAGGAAAAGAGAGTGTGTGGGCGTTACCTCAGTGCCGCAGAGGGTGTAGGTAGGGACAAGTTTTGTGTATCCAAGAGTGTCAGAGGCAAGTGTTACGTGTTCAAGGGTGAGTGTGTCGGCTTTTCTGGGTTATATGAGAAGGTAGGCGGCCTCTTACTGTACCTCTGGCCTGCTAGTGAAGGGGAAACACTCTTCAATGTTTCGTGGAAATGTGTTTCAATTGTTTTTGGTTGTGAGAAGTGTAGTGGTGTTGTAGTGGTGGTGCAAAGCGATAGTGTTGGTGATTTGTCAGTGACAGTGACGGAAATAGAGGATGTGTGTGTGTGTGTGTGTGTGTGTGTGTGTGTGTAGTAGTTTATTACATTATAATAACAGGAGTGCAAAGGGGCTAAGTGTTTGTAAATATGAAGTGTAAAATATGATTGATATTATACCAAATGAAATTATTAGTAATAATGTATAATAATATTTTTAGCGTCGAAAGGAAATACATTATCTCAAGGTAATGTTCGCTTCACGTCATACGATAAGTTCTGGTGACAAATATGTCTCTTAGTGTGTATTAGATGCAAGGGAGAAAAATAAGACAACTGGTGCATAATATATTTTAGATGAAGTGATGAATCATTAAGTTATATACACAACAGTGATTAAGGTGACTCACCTGTAGGAGGTGTGGGAGAGCGAGGAGTGAGGAGGTGGCGTTCCTGTGAGCCTCGGGCGGCCAAGCACAGTGGTGGGCGTGGTCTGGGTGGCAGGCGGGCGGGCCGGCGCGGGCGTCAGTACATACAGTGGCGGCCCAACGAGGCCCCTGCCGATACCAAGGCAGGTAGAGTTGGTCCCCCGGGTACCCTGCCTCAGAGAACAGCCCCCACCGGTACTTGGCCCACTCCCCCACCAGGACACTGGCGGCGCGGGTGGCATGGTCGGCCGAGGTGTTGGCCGCCTCCAGGAAGCCAACCCCAAACTGTATAAAGTCGCCCTGCTGGCCGCACCCTCCACTCTGCTGCGTCCAGGGCGAGTCCCCGAACACCGGGTGGGGAGAGGCTACCTGCAAGTGAGGAGTCTGGGTAGACGTGGGCGGCGGGTCTTCAGAGATGGGCGGGTGGCAGGCACGGGTGGACCAGTGGGCAGGAAGTACCACAATGGCAGACCTGAGGAAGGTGACGCCCTCAGTGGCCACGTGTAGCGCCCGGGACCACGCCTTCAGCACCGTCTGCGGGGAAAACACACTAGTCACCATCCTGCACACTTGGTCAATAACGTCTAGTTACTAAACACATAACACAAAAGATCAAAGACACAACTACCATAATGACACACTATTAAGAACAATTATACCGGTGTGTTGTGTTTCAGGTCAAGGTCATTAAGCTACGTCCAGTACTTCTGAGTGTCATATAAACATTAATAACACTATTAACTAACACTTCTGTTCTAACACAAGATAGAAACAACATTCTGACGATATTAATTACAACACACACACACCAACACACAACATCTACACTACAACACTCCCTCATTCACAACAATATTACATCAAAAACAGAATTATCAATAAATAACCCACGATTATTTTAAAGTATTGTTTACAAGAGAGAGCACAACAACCCGGATATTATCAACTACATAACACCATATCAAATCAACCACTGCAATGAACTAAACCTATAAACCGATTTCGTATCATCATCTACAGTCTTAAGAGGATCGCAACAAAACAACAGAGTCTAAGAAGTATATATGTTTCCAAGAGCTAAAATACCAGGTAACATGTTGACCTAATGATATGCTATTAATTAACTCCATCAAAAAAGGTAATTTGTGGAAAGGCAAGACAAAACGAACAGGTTAGTGGATTATTTTTTTTTATATATGTTGTTGGTTCATGGTGATGTGGGTTGGGAAAAGATAGAGAGAAAAGAGAAATGAGAGAGAGAGAGAGAGAGAGAGAGAGAGAGAGAGAGAGAGAGAGAGAGAGAGAGAGAGAGAGAGAGAGAGAGATAAGAAGGAGACAAGAATAAATGGAGACAGTGAGAGAGGGAGACAGGGAGAAAGTCAGATTGATAGAGAAATAAGAAACAGTAGACAGATAGAAAGAAATAACAAGACTAAAAGAAATAATGAAAAGAGAGAAAAAGAAAAAACGTGACAGAAACATAAAAAAAAAGAAAACAAAAACAAACAAATTATAACACAAAAAAGACACATAAACACGAAACAAACACAAAAAAAAACTCAGAAAAAAGTCCTTACAATTCCTAAGTTCTATATATTTGCTTGTTTATATTTTTCCTCCCTCACTATACAGGATTAAATTACATACACCTATAATTCAGAGCTACTTGTGTCGTTTATCCATCTACCTGTAAAACAATAACACCTTCACTACTACACTACCTGGAAAAATTCATAAGATATTTAAAGGAACATATGTCGCAACACGTATAAAATTTTCCCTTTTCTTGGAACGAATTATGTCTGGTCTTTTGTTCAGTTCTCTCTTGTTTACTAAGTTGATGTTTTATTGATATACAGGAATTTCGTTTTTTTTCCCTTATTTTTTTATTTCGTCTTTTTTTTTTATCATTACCACCACTATAACACCTTCCTCTCCTACCACCACTACTAGAACACTTCCACCACAACACCTGCACCATCTACACCACAAGTCCACCACAACCATTACCACCACCACCACAACAACAACACCATAATACCCCCATCACCACCACAATACCCCCATCACCACCACATTACCACCACCACACTACCACCACCACCACCACACCACCTCCATCACAACATCACCAACATCACAACCATCACAACACTATCACCACTGCAACACCTTTACTACCACCACAACTACACTACAACACCACAACCACCATAACATCACCACAATACCACCACAACAACGCCACTATCATCTGCGCCTCTAAGATATCGGAGCTTCTCTCCCTCAGGCCATAACTCACTCAGGGGGCAACACTCACCCAAAGAAACATTACCTACTGTGTACTGAAGCCCAGCAGCATAATATATTAACAGTGTGATGTTTGGCTGACACTATGGTCGGCTGACACTATGGTTGGCTGACACTATGGTCGGTTGACACTATGGTCGGCTGACACTATGGTTGGCTGACACTATGGTCGGCTGACACTATGGTTGGCTGACACTATGGTTGGCTGACACTATGGTTGACACTATGGTCTGCTGACACTATGGTCGACTGACACTATGGTTGGCTGACACTATGGTTGGCTGACACTATGGCTGACACTATGGTCTGACACTATGGTCAGGTGACACTATGGTTGGCTGACACTATGGTCATCCACCTGTCAAATCCAGACGATTCTTTACTCCTCAGTGTATGTAATGGTGGTGGTGGTGGTAGTGTGTGGTGGTGAGTGGTGGTGGTGGTGAGGGTGGTGAGTGTAGGAAGGTCGTGTCGTGGTGGTGGTGGTGGTGGTGGTGGTGGTGGTGGTGGTGGTGGTGGTGTGGTGATGAGGGGACGTAGTGGTGGTGGTGTAGGAAGGTCGTGGTGGTAGTGGTGGTGGTGGTAGGGTCGTCGTGGTGGTGGTGGTGGTCAGTGTAGGAAGGTCGTCGTGGTGGTGGTGGTGGTCAGTGTGGAAGGTCGTCGTGGTGGTGGTGGTGGTGAGTGTAGGAAGGTCGTCGTGGTGGTAGTGGTGGTGAGTGTAGGAGGGTCGTGGTGGTAGTGGTGGTGAGTGTGGGAGGGTCGTGTTGATGGTGGTGGTGGTGAGTGTAGGATGGTCGTGTTGATGGTGGTGGTGGTGTGTAGGATGGTCGTGTTGATGGTGGTGGTGGTGAGTGTAGGATGGTCGTGTTGATGGTGGTGGTGGTGAGTGTAGGAGGTCGTGGTGGTAGTGGTGGTGAGTGTAGGAGGGTCGTGTTGATGGTGGTGGTGGTGAGTGTAGGATGGTCGTGTTGATGGTAGTGGTGGTGGTGTAGGATGGTCATGGTGGTAGTGGTGGTGGTGAGTGTAGGATGGTCGTGTTGATGGTGGTGGTGGTGAGTGTAGGATGGTCATGGTGGTAGTGGTGGTGAGTGTAGGATGGTCGTGGTTGATGGTGGTGGTGGTGAGTGTAGGAGGGTCGTGGTGGTAGTGGTGGTGGTGAGAGTAGGAAGGTCGTGTTGATAGTGGTGATGGTGGTGAGTGTAGGAGGGTCGTGTTGATAGTGGTGATGGTGGTGAGTGTAGGAAACTTAGGATATAAAACCAATTTATTTTTTTAGGGTTTAAATCAAATAGACATTCATTCAGACACAGGAACCTCGATCAGAGTAATACGACTTTCCTCTCGCCTTTACTAAGACTTGGCACTACATCATTGGGGAAGACTTTCACGAGTACCTCACTACTTCGGTCGGACTAAGACCTGGACACTTAAGACCTTCATTGAAAAGTTTGGGTTAAATCCTTCAAAATCCCTCGTTTTTTTTTCTTCTTCTTTTCTAAATCCAATTTCCTTTTTATTCCTCAGCCTTGTCGATTCTCCATAAAACTCACTTCTCTATTTTTTTCCATTTTTTTATCATCTTCTTCCTGTTCTCCCTGTATCAGTACCGACGTCACACACTCTCGCCTCCTCCCTGCTTCTCTCCTCAAGTAACTTATACTCTCCCTGTCTCCCTCCCTCCACTAACTAAATCAGAACCCTCCTTCCCAGATCACCCAGCACGTTCTTTTCCTCCTAGTAACCTCATTTTTTTCCCTCGCCTCACCTCTCCCTTTTTCCTCCCCTCACCCACATCTTCGTATCTTCCTCCTCTCTTATCTCCCCAGTAAATCAGAAAGTTTCCCTTCCACTACCCTTGGCAATCTATTTTTTCCCTACATGCTTCTCCCTTTTTCCCTGATAGATTTTTTTCTCTCCGAAATAGCCATCTCCCTTTTTCCCTCTAACTCTGATGATTCTCCTTCTCCTAATTCTTCTTCCCTATTAGACACTCTCCTTCTTTCCTGCCTCTATCCACCATTATCTCTCACGCTTCCTTCTCCCTTCCTCCTTCCCTCCCTCCCTCAGTACCTCACAATCTCCCTCCTACGGCCATATTATCATTTACCTGGCCTCGTAAACAGGTGAGCCATGTTAATTAGTGAATAATGACCTGGAAGTTACCTTAATGATAAACTATTATTCATTGTTCTAACGCCTTGATGTTCCCAGAGTATTCGAGATCCCACACGGTCCCACAAGGTCCCACGAGGTCCCACAAGGTCCCACGAGGTCCCACAAGGTCATACAAGGTCCTACAGGGTCCCACGCACTCTTTTATGTCTCCAGGGTAAAGTTAGGATAGGAGAATCAAATGTATATACTAATTATGTGTCTGTATCTCGTCTTGTTGTTCCTATATTTGTAAACATTCCTTCATTATATATGAATAAATGTCCTCAGATAAAACACAGATCGTGAGAAAATAAGATAAGAATTAATATATCAAAGTAAATGTATTTTCTCCAACTACAGACGACCTCACCTACGACAAATAGAGGTTCAAGGGATCATAACTACGAAAACCAATGATGGAAATTAATGTTTACTGAAGCAACCCGAGATCTTGTTAGGTTGTGTCCACTTACGAAATTTCATCTAAATTCGTTTATGTTTGCCTGAGTTATCACAAGGACAGTGTCGGACGAAAGCTGGGATAACTGAAGTGGTCGTCACTCGTTGGAATAGAGAGAGAGGCTTACTAAAGGTATGATTTTGCCAAACAATGAAAATGTAGCTCAATGTGTCTTTATGATACAGTGTGCACAAGTCAGAAGAATGGACACACAGATAGACGCAAGGCTGCACAGTCCCTCAGGCAGACACACGAAAAGATATAAAGACCGTATTTCATGGTCATTCTCTTACTATCAGACAGTGGAGGACAATACAGAGACACTTTGATCTCTCTTGGTCCAAACTCAGACACTCTCCAGGTCGTCTGATCACTTGGAAAGCGTAAAGAATAAGTAAACCTTTCCAACTTTTACTCAAGGCTGGTAAGCGTGAGAGATGGATGAAACTTTGACTTCATGTTCATTTCTCCTCAGATCGCCGCCTCACAGGCAGTAAAATTCCACTTAAAATCCTTCAGAAAATTCCAAGAGGACATTCAGTTCTCCGTGAGAGAGAAAATCTGGCGACGCTGAGCCAGAGAATCAACAGTAGGTGGGTAACAGGGGGGAGGTAGCAGAGGTGGGGGAGGTAGCAGGTGGTGGGGAGGTAGGGTGGGGAGGGAGGGGGAGTGAGTAGGTGTGAGGAGTAGAGGGGTGGGGAGTAGGGGTGAGTAGGGTGGGGAGGTGAAGGTGGGGAGTAGCAGGGTGGGGAGTATAGTGAGGGAGGGTGGAGGAGGTGAGGAGTGTGGGAGTGGGCAGGGTTGGGGAGTGTAGCAAGGGTGGGGGGTGGGAAGCATGAGAAGAGTGGAGGGTGGAGGAAGAGGATCACCATCACCCAACTGACAGAAATAAACAAACTTCAGGTGACTCCTCCAACCTCCGGAGGAGGAGAGACAGGTCGGATTGATTAATTACACCTGGAATACTAATTACACCCTCGGTAATTACAGGTAAGCCATCGTCAATAGCCTGAGGGAGGGAGTTGGATGTTCACCGCGTCTTTAATGAGAAGTTATTGCCAGAGACAACCTCGAATGTCTACTGAACTGAGAATCTAATGAAAGGGTCGAAAAGGTCAGAGGTCGGGGTCGAAAAGGTCAGAGGGTCGAGGTCGAAAAGGTCAGAGGGTCGAGGTGGAAAAGGTCAAAGGTTGAGGTCAAATAATAGGTAAAAGCTACGAGGAATGATAATAATAATGTCTTCTTATCCCCACAGACCAAGACCGATGACACAGAGAGGAAATGTAAGGAGATAGAGGATGATGATAGAAGGAGTAACTGTAGACAAATGTACAGAAAGATAAACAAAAGCAAACCAGAAAAGACAAGTTAATGGGGAAAACAAACAACCTAACCTAACCCAACCTAACCAACCTAACCTAACCTAAAACCTAACCAACCTAACCCAACCTAACCTAAACTAAACCCAACCTAACCTAACCTAACCCAACCTAATCTAACCTAACTTACACCCAAACCTAACCCAACCCAAATCTAACCTAACCTTAACCAAACCTAAACCTAACTCTAACCTAACCTAACCTAACCTAAACTGAAGACATTACTTGATTGGTTAAGATCCTTATATGAAGTATATTGATTAGTTCATCCTTACGTCCTCACACTAAACCATAATCATCCTCACACTAAAACCATAATCATCCTCACACTAAACCAATCATCCTCACACTAAACTATAATCATCCTCACACTAAAACCATAATCATCCTCACACTAAAACTATAATCATCTCACACTAAACTATAATCATAAACTATAACACTCACACTAAAACATAATCACCTCACACCAAACTATAATCATCCACACTAAAACTATAATCATCCTCACACTAAACCATAATCCCTCACACCAAACCATAATCATCCCAACTAAACCTCTAATCATCCCCACACTAAACCTATAACCCTCACACCAAACTATAATCATCCTCACACCAAACTAAATCATCCTCACACTAAACCATAATCATCCTCACACTAAACCATAATCATCCTCACACTAAACTATAATCATCCCTCACACTAAACTATAATCATCCCCACACCAAACCTAATCATCCCTCACACTAAACTACCCTCACACTAAACTATAATCACCTCACACTAAACTCTAATCATCCTCACACTAAACCATAATCATCCTCACACTAAAACTATAACAACCTCACAACTAAAACTATAATCATCCTCACACTAAAACTCTAATCATCCTCAACTAAACTATAATCATCCTCACACAAAAACCTATAATACCCCACACAAAACTATAATCATCCCTCACACTAAAACCCCAATCACCTCACACCAAACCATAATCATCACCCTCACACTAAACTATAACATCCCCACACAAACTCTAATCATCCCAAAACATAACAAAACTAACCATCCTCACACTAAACTATAATCATCCTCACACCAAACCCTAATCATCCTCACACCAAACTATAATCACCCCCACACAAAACCATAATCACACTAAACTATAATCATCCTCACACTAAACTATAATCATCCTCACACTAAAACTATAATCACCCTCACACTAAACTATAATCATCCTCACACTAAAACTATAATCATCCCTCACACTAAACTATAATCATCCTCACACTAAACCATAATCATCTCACACTAAAACTATAATCATCCTCCACACTAAAACTATAATCATCTCACACTAAAACTATAATCATCCTCACACTAAAACTATAATCATCCTCACACCTAAAACTATAATCATCCTCACACTAAAACTATAATCATCCTCACACTAAAACTATAATCATCTCACACTAAAACTATAATCATCCTCACACTAAAACTATAATCACCCTCACACTAAACTATAATCATCCTCACACTAAAACCATAATCATCCCACACTAAACTATAATCATCCTCACACTAAACTATAATCATCCTCACACTAAACTATAATCATCCTCACACTAAAACTATAATCATCCTCACACTAAAACTATAATCATCCTCACACTAAACTATAATCATCCTCACACTAAACTATAATCATCCTCACACTAAAACTCTAACCATCCTCACACTAAATATAATCATCCTCACACTAAAACATAATCATCCTCACACTAAACTATAATCATCCTCACACTAAAACTATAACCATCCTCACTAAAACTATAATCATCCTCACACCAAACTCTAATCATCCTCCATAAACTATAATCATCCTCACACTAAACTATAATCACCCTCACACAAAACTATAATCATCCTCACACTAAAACTATAATCATCCTCACACACTAAACTATAATCACCCTCACACAAAACTATAATCATCCTCACACTAAAACTCTAACCATCCTCACACTAAAACTATAATCATCCTCACACTAAAACTATAATCACCCTCACACTAAAACTATAATCACCCCTCACACTAAAACTATAATCATCCTCACACTAAAACTATAATCACCCTCACACTAAAACTATAATCATCCTCACACTAAAACTCTAACCATCCTCACACTAAAACTATAATCATCCTCACTAAAACTATAATCACCCTCACACTAAAACTATAATCACCCTCACATAAAACTATAATCATCCTCACACTAAAACTATAATCACCCTCACACTAAAACTATAATCACCTCACTAAATAACAACTCTAATACTTTCATCCTCCCGCTAAAACAAACTAATAATAATCTGGCAAACAAAACAAGCTATCCCTTTGTCCGTGGAGCGAATTAATCTTACAAAATTAGGATTAAGCTCAAACAAAAACAGTTATTTACATTTACTCAAGAGACGACGGTAAGTTGTGGGTAAATTTGCGCTCTGTCGGCTACTGTGTGTGGAGACTGAAGCTGAGTTTAATGATCTTACTTAATGTTGAAGGAGGTGTGTGTGGGTGTGTGTGTGTGTGTGTGTGAGGAGGACAGGGGTCTGTCTGTCTGCCTGTCTATCTGTCTGTCTGTCTGTTTGTCCTCTCTCTCTCTCTCTCTCTCTCTCTCTCTCTCTCTCTCTCTCTCTCTCTCTCTCTCTCTGCCATTACCCTTCCTGTAACCTCTCATCCCACCCCAACCAGCTCTCTTAGAAGGGAGGGTGAGTGAGAGAGAGAGAAGAGAGACAGAGTGAGAGAGGACCTAGCTCATCACAAAGCCCTCTAACCACAACAAAGTACTGCTGGCCGTAAGACCATGAAAGACTAGACTTCCCTTATGACAATAATGACGATTTCAAGAGCCTTTAACTGTAAACGTCCCCGAACAAAACCACAGCCGCTCCTGCGTACACCACAATACTCAAAGGTTAATATGATTGATGAGTGAGGTGAGTTTCCAAGAGTTAGTGTTATATACATACATAAAGGTGAAGGTTATGGTATCGGGTGAGTTCCTATTAGCTTGAAATACGTACTTGAGGTTAGGATAGGTTAGGTTAGGTGGCTAGGAATACGTAGACTTACTAGAAGTCATACTACTAGGTACACGTTCTTGAAGTCGTGTGACTAGGAACACGTACTTGATGTTAGGTGATTAAGAACACGTTGTCAGATGGTTATAGATACTTACTTGCAGACAGCCGAGTTTTCAGCAGCTATATATCAGGTGAATTATCAGGTGCGCACGATAGATAAGATGGCCAGTGAATGGTGAGTTACAGTGTGAGTTACAGAGTGGGTTGAGGGGTGGGTTGAGGGGTGGGTTAAAAGGTGTTATCCCCCATCAGTTAGAAAAAGGCAACACTCACAAACCTAAACTAAACCTATAGCTTCACTTAAACAGATAGTTTACTTAATAATAGAAGTAGGAACACACACACACACACACACACACACACACACACACACACACACACACACACACACACACAGAGGATGTAAGTGAACTTAGTAAAGTCATTAGCAATCAGGTGTACCCAAATTACCTGCGGGCCACAGAGAAGAAGAATACCGCAGTGACATTCACACGCTCATTAAACTTCCCGTAATTACGTCAGAGTCACAACAAACAAAATGTCATCATTCTATTTACAATTTGTACACAATTTAATTGAAAGAGACAACTCCATAAAATTATCTGTCTGTCTGTCTGTCTGCCTGTCTGTCCAGTTGTAGAGTAAACAGCATCGTCAGAATAAGTTGGTGTAAGACTATCATTAGACAGACACTATGGCCGCATTAGTCTTCAGTGACTATAACTCAACTCGTTAACGAACTTGGAGTTGATTGAGGATTGATGAGTGAGTGAAGATGGATGGGGTGGAAGGGTGAAGGACTCTCCTCCTTAGCTGTGTTCAATGTCATTTCGGTGACGTCAACAACTTACAAATCATCAAGTTTATTAAGATGTAATTACCGTCTTCCTATCCTGCAAACACTTACAAGTTACTGAGGAAGACAGATATAATCCACCTGTTACCTGTATATTAAACACCTGTAATTCACCTGGTAGCCAATCAATCGTATCATTTCATACAGTATTATCTTAGAACCACTGTACCCATGAAACCAATAATGTTTGTTGTGGCATATATCGTGTTTCGGTAAATAACATCAGTTCTCAGGAAAACAACAAAGTTATGATCATTATAGCTCACTTCTACGAAACTTTTTATAGGTAGAAGCTAACATAACACTGTATAAGGAAAGTGGAGTATTCTGAGTGTACATGAAGCCGTGTTGCTGTCCACCTAAGTCATCATTAAAGGAGTTTGTGTACCTGAGGCGGAGTATGTAGACAACCCTGCACCATCACCAAGACAACAACACACTACAGAAACTTGTCATTATCCTCACCATCACCAAGACAACAACACACTACAGAAACTTGTCATTATCCTCACCATCACCAAGACAACAACACACTACAGAAACTTGTCATTATCCTCACCATCACCAAGACAACAACACACTACAGAAACTTGTCATTATCCTCACCATCACCAAGACAACAACACACTACAGAAACTTGTCATTATCCTCACCATCACCAAGACAACAACACACTACAGAAACTTGTCATTATCCTCACCATCACCAAGACAACAACATACTACAGAAACTTGTCATTATCCTCACCATCACCAAGACAACAACATACTACAGAAACTTGTCATTATCCTCACCATCACCAAGACAACAACACACTACAGAAACTTGTCATTATCCTCACCATCACAGAACAACAACACACTACAAACTTGTCATTATCCTCACCATCACCAAGACAACAACACACTGAAACTTGTCATTATCCTCACCATCACCAAGACAACAACACACTACAGAAACTTGTCATTATCCTCACCATCACCAAGACAACAACACACTACAGAAACTTGTCATTATCCTCACCATCACCAAGACAACAACACTACAGAAACTTGTCATTATCCTCACCATCACCAAGACAACAACACACTACAGAAACTTGTCATTATCCTCACCATCACCAAGACAACAACACACTACAGAACTTGTCATTATCCTCACCATCACCAAGACAACAACACACTACAGAAACTTGTCATTATCCTCACCATCACCAAGACAACAACATACTACAGAAACTTGTCATTATCCCTCACCATCACCAAGACAACAACATACACAGAAACTTGTCATTATCCTCACCATCACCAAGACAACAACACACTACAGAACTTGTCATTATCCTCACCATCACCAAGACAACAACATACCAGAAACTTGTCATTATCCTCACAAGACAACAACAACTACAGAAACTTGTCATTATCCCACAAAAAACCAAGAAACTTGTCATTATCCTCACCATCACCAAGACAACAACATACTACAGAAACTTGTCATTATCCCACCATCACCAAGACAACAACACACTACAGAAACTTGTCATTATCCTCACCATCACCAAGACAACAACACACTACAGAAACTTGTCATTATCCTCACCACCAAGACAACAACATACTACAGAAACTTTCATTATCCACTACAACAACAACACACTACAGAAACTTGTCATTATCCTCACCATCACCAAGACAACAACACACTACAGAAACTTGTCATTATCCTCACCATCACCAAGACAACAACATACTACAGAAACTTGTCATTATCCTCACCATCACCAAGACAACAACACACTACAGAAACTTGTCATTATCCTCACCATCACCAAGACAACAACATACTACAGAAACTTGTCATTATCCTCACCATCACCAAGACAACAACATACTACAGAAACTTGTCATTATCCTCACCATCACCAAGACAACAACACACTACAGAAAACTTATCATTATCCTCACCATCACCAAGACAACAACATACTACAGAAACTTGTCATTATCCTCACCATCACCAAGACAACAACATACTACAGAAACTTGTCATTATCCTCACCATCACCAAGACAACAACATACTACAGAAACTTGTCATTATCCTCACCATCACCAAGACAACAACATACTACAGAAACTTGTCATTATCCCTCACCATCACCAAAACAACAACACACTACAGAAACTTGTCATTATCCTACCATCAAGACAACAACATACTACAGAAACTTGTCATTATCCCTCACCATCAAGACAACAACATACTATGAAACTTGTCATTATCCCCACCATCACCAAGACAACAACATACTACAGAAACTTGTCATTATCCTCACCACCACCAAGACAACAACATACTACAGAAACTTGTCATTATCCTCACCATCACCAAAACAACAACATACTACAGAAACTTGTCATTATCCTCACCATCACCAAAACAACAACATACTACAGAAACTTGTCATTATCCTCACCATCACCAAGACAACAACATACTACAGAAACTTGTCATTATCCTCACCACCACCAAGACAACAACATACTACAGAAACTTGTCATTATCCTCACCATCACCAAGACAACAACATACTACAGAAACTTGTCATTATCCTCACCACCACCAAGACAACAACATACTACAGAAACTTGTCATTATCCTCACCATCACCAAAACAACAACATACTACAGAAACTTGTCATTATCCTCATCATCATCATCATCACTAAAAGGTAATGGTGACTCCATTACCAATCGAGAATAAAATATAATTACAGTATTGTCTAACTACAGCAGCTTGTTACAGCAGATAGATTTACATAATAAACACCCTTATTGGTACACTAAAACCGTAATTATATTCTTCTCTTATTATATAATTAAGTGCTAATGAGAGGGGAGGACAGGTGTAGTTCAACCTCTAACAAACTATAACAACTATATTGCGACTATAACATAATGGTAGAATTAGTATGTGGTTAAAGGTGAATGTCGTGAGGGAACAGATGGTTATTGCGGGTCGTATTAGAAGTATTGACCTTTATAATACAGTACATTAACCCTAACGTTTATGTGTGTACAGGTGTGGAGAGTTAATGAGATCAGGTTTTCAATCTCACTTTAATCTTGGCTCTTTTAAAATAATAATTTGACATGATTTGTTTAAATTAGTTACATAATTTGACATAACTTAACTAAATTGATCACTAATTTGACATGACTTATCTAAATTAATAACATAAATTGACGTGACTTTACCTCAACAATATGCACCAAACTTTAGTAAAGGAAATATTATCACTTTGTCACTGCAACGTTAGTGGTTAAGAGAGAACTTGCTACACAGAGTTGGGTTCTGTGTCCGGGCACCAGAAATATTGTGTGGTGTCCTGGAGTCTATTGTGGGTACTGACGCTTCTATACCTTCACTTGTCTTTCACCATTTTTTTTACGGGGATTAGCCCACCCGGGCACAGGTCACTGACCCACACCGGGGCCTGGGGGGCGAAAATGTAATAATAATAAAAATAATAATAATAATAATAAAAATAATAATAATAATAAAAATAATAATAATAATAATAAAAATAATAATAATAATAAAAATAATAATAATAATAATAATAATAATAATAATAATAATAATAATAATAATAATAATAATAATAATAATAATAATAATAATAATAATAATAATAATAATAAAGAACCATAAAGAAATAAAAAATAAATAAAAAATGATCAAAAGTGAGAAACAATATATGTATGTTGTGTTGTCATTGTTATGAGAAACAATTGAGACCCTGCAATTGTGTGTAAATGAGGCAGAAAGTCAGATCATCAACCTGGGACTTGGTCACATATGGCAGCAGGGTCTACCATTAGACAACACATTATGCTGTACCTTTTCTCATTGTTTATTATTTTAATCCCTGGAGCATAAATATATTACATTAAAAGGAAAAGATAATAGAGAATACCAGCTGTTGAGAGAGACAGACAGACAGACACACAGACAGACAAACAAACAGACAGACAGACAGACACACAGACAGACAAACAAACAGACAGACAGACAGACAGAGACAGAGACAGACGGAGACAATTTTGAAACCACTACGGAATAATAAACTAACACAATAAAGACTTGTAAAGAGATTGTGATAAAAGAGATATCGAAAAAAAAAACGCCTCGAGTGAAGTTCCGCCGGGAGAGAAACCTTGAGGAGGAGCCTCAAGGGTGAGATGAAGACAAGGAGGAGAGGAAGTATTGTTGAAGTGAGAGACGACGAACTCTCAACCAGATGACAGATAATGTAATTTACCTGATGAAGAAGGTTAACGAGAGGACTTACCTGGAGACTCATGAGGAAGGTGAGACGCGTGTAGGTATATCTTTATTTACTGAGATAGATAGATAGATAGATAGATAGATAGAGAGAGAGAGAGAGAGAGAGAGAGAGAGAGAGAGAGAGAGAGAGAGAGAGAGAGAGAGAGAGAGAGAGTAGGAGAGAGAGAGAGAGAGAGAGAGAGAGAGAGAGAGAGAGAGAGAGAGAGAGAGAGAGAGAGTTAGGTTACATTAAACTCAATAAAACTCTCTTTATTATGCAGTAACCATAAATCGACTGAGAGACGATCAGACAGACACACAGACATACAGATAGACAAACAGACAGACAGACATGAGTGCACCCCGCCCACAAGAGTCTTATATAGTAAATGCACTCAAGAAGACAATATTCACATGGCTCCAAGACTCCGTGGGGACGAAAATTCAAGGTAAGAAACACAACTGAAGCTAAAGGATGGATATTAGGTGTCGAGGTGTGGTATTGTCCACAGGAGAGAGAGGAGAGAGAGAGAGAGAGAGAGAGAGAGAGAGAGAGAGAGAGAGTGTGTCTGGGGAGAATATTCTATGTCCTCAGAAGATAAGGAGAGAACCTGACATAATACTGGCATGAGTTTTAGGGTGGAAGGGGGGTGGTAACTTGTATGAGCTTCGGGGAGTGGTAGGGGGAGGGAGCTTCTTGTGTGAGCTTCGGGGCGTGGGGTTGGGCGGGAGGAGGGGGTTACTTGTATAAGCTTCGGGGCGTGGGGTGGGGAGGGAGGTGGTTGTTTGTATGAGCTTCGGGGCGTGGTAGGAGGAGGGAGCTTCCTGTATGAGCTTCGGGGCGTGGTAGGAGGAGGGAGCTTCTTGTATGAGCTTCGGGACGTAGGGGAGGAGGAAGTTAATTTAGATCACTATTATTATTTTTGTAAAGAATGATCTATTAGAAATAATCTTTTCTATGTAACCTATATCTAGACCTTTCTTATGTAACCTGTATCTAGACTTCCTTTCTTTGGTAACATTTTGGAGTGAGATTTTTCTCTTGTAGTCCTCAACATGTCTAAAACATTCTACAGGGTGTGGCCTAAGTTGTACCACGAACTAAAACATTCTACAGGGTGTGGCCTAAGTTGTACCACGAACTAAAACATTCTACAGGGTGTGGCCTAAATTGTACCACGAAAAAATTCCTTCCTTTATTTTTTTTCTGGTTCTCTCTCTCATGTATCTTTCGAATTATTTATCAATTATATATTTCTATGGTGGTAGATGACACACTTTCTCCACCTTCGTATAATATCAACATCAAAGGTCATCACGTATGGTCCCCTGTTTTTAGGTTATGTCACGTGCTTGTGTTGTGAGTTAGGCACAAGACATTATGTTTTTGCTTTTGTTAGTGTGATAAATATGTTAAATAAATAACCCCAATGTAGAAAGGTTTAGTTCGTGATAAATACAAAATTATGAAATGATGATATTTTAAGCTTTTTTTATTACAATTAGTCTTAATTTATATGATAAAATTCCAGTATAATTTTTGTCTATTTTTATGGCCGAAAATATAGGAGTTAAAGGTCAAAGAGAGAGAGAGAGAGAGAGAGAGAGAGAGAGAGAGAGAGAGATTGTTTTTGAACATTAATACTGTAATTAAAATATTATGTTGATAGTATTAGGTTGTAATCCCAGAGCAGGTTAGTTGTAATGGGGTAATTATCGTATGTGTTATGGTTGTTGTAGGGGAGGGGAGGCAGCTTATTGCTCAGGGCAGTAAACTCATGGGGGAAATATAATGTCTGTATGATGCTCTAACAATATATATATATCTATATAAAGTTACTGAATATATTAGACTTTAAAAGAAACAGAATACAATTGATAAACTTAAATAGAAATAATAATACTCAGCTAAATATAGTCTACAGATTATTCTATGCATAAGAAAATTTGATCTTTAGATTTTTGTGATGGATGGCCAAGTATATAAGTCAGATTTAGTTACCTGTCTACCTGAGGCAATAATGTTGAAGTGAGGAAACTCTCTACTTGAGGTATCTAATTCAAAGTGACGTAACCTCTCTTATGTAGCCGAGACAAACCCCACTGATGGAAATAGGGAAATAGACGAACACGGGATAACACAAGTGGTGGAAATAGGGAAAAAAGGCAAACACGGGATAACACAAGTGGTGGAAATAGGGAAAAAAGGCAAACACGGGATAACACAAGTGGTGGAAATAGGGAAAAAAGGCAAACACGGGATAACACAAGTGGTGGAAATAAAGAAAAAAGGCAAACACGGGATAACACAAGTGGTGGAAATAGGGAAAAAAGGCAAACACGGGATAACACAAGTGGTGGAAATAGGGAAATAGACGAACACAAGAATAAACACTTGATTATGAATGCCAATACAGTTTACTTAATTGTAATATCATAATAAAATTCTCGGTAAACTTAGAATTGAAAATAATACTGAGGTTAACATCTTTAAAGTAAACCCATAACGGCATTACAGTCTAACTGAATATAATACCTCATTAAAAAATTCTCATAATAAACTCACAACGTCAGGAGAGTTAACGTAGATATAATGCCAGGGTAAAAATTCTGACGCGCACGAATTACCAAACTGAGAAATATCGTGTGACACTCAGGGTTCAGAATTAACCTCATAAAGCACGATACAGATTCGACTCAGTATTCGACTCTCGCCCTTACGAGGGATAAACCATAAGGGTGTTTCTTGTTGTTTAGGAATGGAAGATAGTGAGGATGATTGTGAGAGAGAGAGAGAGAGAGAGAGAGAGAGAGAGAGAGAGAGAGAGAGAGAAGAAAAAACTAAATATATACGATGCATAAATAGGTGTATTATATAGCCCTCAAAACATATATACCTTATAATGTAAAAATGCATCATGTAACATATGTGTTGTGTGTCGTATAGCAAAAAAAGGTTGTTTATATATGTATCTCCTGCAACATATGTGCTATGTGTGTCGTCGTTCACATGAGAGGAATGTGCATCATCATATCTGTCTCTCTTCTCTTTGTACTATGTGTGTATACGTGTGGCTCCCTCCCCCACACTGTTCCCTTACAATAAAAATAAAACATATGAGATAAAAGTTGTTATTTTTAGCTCAAAGACGTTGTTCAGTTTCTGGATGTGACAATAAATATGTGTGTGCGTTAGAGTAGAGTTATTCGTACCCACGGTGACTTGTATGTACCGAGGCGGGTTTGAGAACCTCCTCACGCGGAGAAAGTTTGTGGGTCAGTCAGTGAGGAAAAGTGGTTATTGGTCTCACTAACAAGAGGAGAATATATTAGAAGGAAATAAAAGGTCAGAGGTTGCCAGAAAAAACTCTCTCTTCAATAGCGCCTCGTCCTACACCACTAATTGTTCTTTAATGTTTGTTTCTTCTTAGTTCTTCAAGATGACAACCCCCAGATTACTCTCATTAGTCCTCTGATGGTGACTTATTATTAAAGTACAAATACTGAGAACCCGTTAAGGTTTAAGTAGAGATAATTTGCTCTGAATACTTACACTTACCTGTACATAGACTATCAAGAGCAAGATATAATTAACTTCTCTATTATAATAATTAAGTCTTTATCAAACTGGTTTACTCGATAACCTTTTATTTAACAATATAAAATCAGCTAAATAAAATATTCAATAAATAAAATAAAATGCGTACAACTATAAGTCCCAACCGTATAGCTTGATAACGCAAAGTCTACAGTATTGAACTCGCCGCACCGTTAACACTCAACTATTCTGAGCTAAATTTCACCAACAAAATTCCCTCCTGTTTGAAACACTGATGTCAAGAAATTTAATCTCATTCCAGCTATACTGCGTCACAACATCGATGAGGAATTTTGTCAGCGCTGCCGTAATCAAACTTCAGGTTGTTATTAAAAGTCGAAATGAACTCAGATTAAAGTGTTAGGGTGAGCAGTTGGGGTCCCAGCTGGCTAGCTCAGGTCACAGCTTGGTTAAAGATAGACGAGGTGAAGCGTTTTACTCTTATTACACAAACACACACACACACACACACACACACACACACACACACACACACACACACACACACACACACACACACTCACACACACATACAAACACACAAACCTGTGTCTCCTCACCTATGTCTCCACACCTGAGTCTCCTCACCTGAGTCTCTTCACCTAGTCTCCTCACCTGTGTCTCTTCACCTGAGTCTCCTCACCTATGTCTCCACACCTGAGTCTCCTCACCTGAGTCTCCTCACCCGAGTTTCCTTACCTGGAAAAAAAGAAAACGTCATTAATGCATGAAATATTATTACATCATTAAAGATTCTCTGTCTCTCATCAGTTAAACTTTACCAAAAACTCTACAGCTTAAACAGGTCACTTGTGAAAGGTACACAACAACAGTACAGGTTATGAGCAGGAAGTATATAATATATTAGACAGCTGAAGGAAAGGATTAAATCATCATCAACTTTATAACAACTATTTATCGTCGAGTAAACAAGTGAAGGTAAACAACCTCTTTGTTTACATCTAACTCCTTCACGCACACAAACAACAACATTCTGACGCTATTGTTCGGCTCTTACAAATAAATTCAACTTCTGGGCAACATAGTAATTTTGGGGGTAAGATAATATTACTGTGCGAGTGTTCTGTGTCCAGATGATCTAGAGTCTAGACTCGAGAGGGAGGTAATGTTCTGACTCTATGTTCTTCAGGGGAGACTGAGGTAATGTTCTCACTCCATGTTCTTCAGGGAGAGACTGAGGTAATGCTCTGGCGCCATGTTCTTCAGGGAGAGACTGAGGTAATGTGCTGACTCCTTGTTCTTCAGGGGGAGACTGAGGTAATGTTCTGACTCCACGTTCTTCAGGGGGAGACTGAGTTATTATTCATCCTGGCAAATAAATTCTGTTAAGAACATTAAAGAAAAGTTATGTTGTGAGGTGTTGATCAAAGGTGACGTCTCTCATTGTTACCTCGTGAATTATGTTTGTAATTCTCTTTGTCGTCCACCAGACACGGGGGAGGAAGTGACTCTTTATACAAGGGAAAATAATTAAAGCTTGGCTTGGTTAGTCTTGTTAATATTCACTCATCTTCACCCTTTCTTTAATGTATGTCGTAATAGAGAGTTTATAAATCATCGTATTAACTCTCATAATGTCACTCTTTTCTTTGATGGTGGAAATACAGTTTGGTCATTGTTTCTCACGCGTTTGATAAGCATAGAGCAACACTTCCTGATGTTTGCTAGTCATCACTGTGTTTAATAAATACATCAAATCACCAATGTGTTGTTTTCTCTTCAGTTCAACTATAAAGGTAATATATTGTATACAGTGCTTGTAAATGTGGCCTAACAGAGATATGATATTGGAGAAATTACAATACTCAAAGTGCAGCCGTTTGTGCTACCGACAAAGGATACAACAGCATTCAAGGTCTCAATAGCAGAATGAAATTCATTGTTCTGTACCTTCATTATTCTGTGGAAAATTTCTACTCTGAATTCCAATTTCAACTTACGACTCCAGTTATCAGGCGGGCAGACCTCTCTGCCTGGGTGAGTGTGAGTGAGTAGCCCGCGTACCCGGGTTCTCCACCTCACCCACAACTCACCTTCATCCTAAACGGCTAAATAAGAGGAGATCAAACGTTGTCTGTAACAAGCAGAGGTTTAGAGGCGAGGGACGCAGCCATTTGTTCCCCAAATAGCACTATGTCTGTGGAGAGGCTGAGGGAATGGGACTTACAAATGGCCCTACACAGGGAGGATTACTGAAGTGAGGGGAGGTAGAGGAGCCTCTCCAACGCTGCACAATTAAATACATTTATGTAAAAAGTTCAGTTGTCCCCAGAAGGCATAGGAGAAGTGATGAGCAGAAAGCTGGGACGCGTATATCAACAACAAGTTGTTGGTGATGAATAACTTGGCTGCCGGGGCAACAGAGAGGCACGAGGGGCGTGACAGATGAACGAGTGTTGGTATGAACACTAAACTTCATACACAAGGGGAGAGTAAACTTGGGATTTACTCCACCACTGTTGACTTCACATATGTAGTGCTGGAAGGGGAGGAGGATCCATCTTAGTACCACCAGACTACTATACGAGAGAGGAGGAGAGGGGCATCCAACACTACATCACAGCTTGGGTGAGGGACGAGTGTTGCTATTGATGCTCTCTTGTTTCTTAAACGGTATTTATTACACCTGAAGTAATGGGTACACACGGAGTTTATGTATGTTTCTGACGGTGTGTGTGTGTGTGTGTGTGTGTGTGTGTGTGTGTGTGTGTGTGTGTGTGTGTGTGTGTGTGTGTGTGTGTGTGTGTGTGTGTGTGTGTGTAAAAATGAATGTTCCACTGTACCCTCCAAATCTCTCCTCCTCTTCCTTTATCCCCCTCTGCCCTCCCTACCCATCAATGTCCCTTCCACCATTAATTCCCCTTCCTCCCCAGCCGTCCCACACCTCCCCTCTCCCTTTATCACGTGAGTTTAGCTCTGCCTCTCGCTGGGGGCAGGTGAATAGATCCAGAGGCTGGCACTGACAACCAATATTTTCTTTCTTTTCGCAGAATTGAAGTGATCGTCAGCCCGAGGAGGTCTCTGCTTCCTGATGTTGGCTGATGGGACGAGGAGAAGAGCTGTCCCACCACCTCCACCTTCTTGACAGCTCTCTCCTCCTCTTTCCCTCCCCTGTTTTACCTCCTTCCCTCCTTCGCCCGTTTCTCTTCAATTTCTCTTCCCCTTTCTCTCCTTGCCTTTGTCCTTCGTCTGTTTCTGTTTTTTTTCACTTTTTTCTATTCCACCCTTTCCATTTGTTCCCTTCTCTTATCTATTCATGGTCAACTTTTTTTTTCGCTTTCTGCTTCTGTACATTTTTTCCAACTTCTCTCCTCCTGTTCCATCCTTTACCTCCTACTCCTCGTCTGTTTTCCACGTTCTCCTTCCACCTATCTTCTCCTCCTCTTCCTCTTCCTCCTCCTCCTCCTCATCATGGGAGGTACGAAGCAACTGAGAATTAATCTCTAAGATGAGTCACTTGTGTTAATGTACCGCCACCAGCCTCCATAACTACCACTCCAAGCTTCTTCTTCTTCTCATCCTCCTCCTCATATTTCTTCTTCTTTTTCTTCTTACCCTCTTCCCTCTACTCCCCTTCTTTCTCCTCTTTTTCATCCTTTTATATCTTCATATCCTCCATCTCCTATCATCAATTTCTCATCCTCTACCTTAATTCAATCTCTCATATCTCTTCCCTCTACTCCTCGTCATTCTCCTACTACTCCTCCTCCGCCTTTCTTCCCCTCCTTCTGTTCTTCTCCTCCTCCACTCATTCTGTCTTTCTCTCATCTTTCATATATTCTCTCTTTCTCTCCCCACCAACCTTTGTTTCTCCCTCCCTCCCTCCCTATTCTCCCTTTTCATTACCCTTCTCTCCTTCTCCCACCATCCCTCTGCCCCTTAGCAATATTTCTCCCTATCTTTTCTATTGCTTTGTTTCCTTGATATGGAGAATCACCCAAGCGAAAGGATTTTACCCATGCTGAGCCATCGTAGGTAAGGTATATACTGTATATATATATAGTACAGCAATAAATATAACGCTATACGTATATGACATGAAGTAACGAGATATATGGTAAGCAATTGAAAGGTATAATAAATAAATAAATAAATAAATAAATAAACATATTGGCAAAGGAACATTTATAAGGCAACGAATCATACAAGGGACAGGTATATAAGCTGAAGGTATATGGCAAGGAGTCATACAAGGAACAGGTATATAAGCTACAGGTATATGGTAAGGAGTCATACAAGGAACAAGTATATGGCAACGAGTCATACAAGCAACCTTAACAATTTACACTGCCGGCTTAACTTACATATATTACTTAATCTAACCCGGAGTCCTGCCTGAAGTTAGAGAGTTTATCGTTCTAAGTCTGTAGTAATTTAAGCTCCTTACTGGATTAATGAGACTCTGAGCAAGGCTTAGTTTGTGTATAATGTATTAAGTTTTACATTAAGCTACATCTGAATAATTAAAACCAGGGATTCTTTCTTACCTGCATTGTGTTGTATTATGTTATGGTATTATTTTGATGGGAAGGAATTATTGATGTATGGTAGTGTCTGTCATAGTATGGTGGTTCGGCAAGGTTAGGTTAGGTTAGGTTAGGATAGGTTAGGCAAGGTTAGGTTAGGTTAGGTTAGGTTAGGTTAGGTTAGGATTTTATGTCTTCCAGGGTGGGCAAGTTCACCAAAACTGAGCATGTGTAAAATATTAGTACCTCAGAATGTTGAAATGCTTAAAATTAATAATATTACCAATAATATTAAACACAGTTAAGGAATTGCCAGTTAGAGTAGACACAGTTAATGTATCAACAGTTAGAGTAGACACAGTTAATGTATCACCAGTTACAGTAGACACAGATAATGTATCACCAGTTACAGTAGACACAGTTAATGTATCACCAGTTACAGTAGACACAGTTAATGTATCACCAGTTACAGTAGACACAGTTAATGTATCACCAGTTACAGTAGACACAGTTAATGTATCACCAGTTACAGTAGACACAGTTAATGTATCACCAGTTAGAGTAGACACAGTTAATGTATCACCAGTTAGAGTAGACACAGTTAATGTATCACCAGTTACAGTAGACACAGTTAATGTATCACCAGTTACAGTAGACACAGTTAATGTATCACCAGTTACAGTAGACACAGTTAATGTATCACCAATTAGAATCGACACAGTTAATGTATCACCAATTAGAATAGACACAGTTACAAAATTAAAGTTAATTACCTAAACCATCTCAGGTAACTAATTATTGCATAAACTCATCAAAGGTCAGGATAGTTAGCCAGGTAGAGTAGGTAGATGAGGTCAATCAGAAGAGTAACTAGTTATATGAGCCTCGATTCTGATAATCCCACGTCTTAATGGTCCTAATTTTGGTGGAACCCAAGTTTATATAATGGTCCCAATTGTATGGGCCCTTAATATTGATGATCCCTAATCCAAATAGATCTTTACCCTAATGGTTAAGTTAGATTAATATGGGACCCAAGAGATCTGGGGAAGTCCATTTACCCTGAACCTACAACAATGACAAGGGGGCAACAGCACATAATAACAACACTAACAAAAACAACAGCAACAACACTAGTAAAAACAACAACACCAACACCAACAACAACAACAACAACAACAACAACACATAACTAACACAGTCTCGGCAGCAGGAAAATCTACTCGATGGCCTCAACTTCCCTTTAAAAGATAAACTTTCTATGATAATAAACTTGCCGCGCAAATTGGTATTATTTCAAAATAAACTTGGTATTGGATTTTCGTAGCAAACTTGTGTAGGTGTTTATATTGCTGGCCAAGTTAGTTTATTGTCCTTGTTACTAGACTTCCTGTGTGAAGTGCTTGCATCTAATTTCCTTCGTGGCCTTATATATGTATTTCCACATACATATGTAGATTTATGTGTGTGTATATCATTCCATGTACAGTACATATTCTTCTTTCCTTGTATTCATTCTTTCACCCAATATTTACGTGGCGGAGGGGGCGGGTTCCCACTGAATATTTAGCATAGGAAAGGAGAGCTTGGTCCTCTGAAGATATTCATGAGGGTCGTTGTGGCTGTAAAAATAATCAGGGGGAGGGGCAAGGGCTCCTTTGAAAATATTTAAAGGATACGGGGGCGGTGTTCTACTAAAGACCTTGTGGAGGGTCAGGGGGCGGTGTGGGTCAGGGGGCGGCGGGGTGGGTCAGGGAGAGGAGTTGGTCAGGGGGGCGGGTATAGCATTTTCTCTCTCTTTCACCACCACACTACACACAACAAGATCTCTCCTCCATCATCTCACCCACTTAAATCTCTCCCGTCAACTCCAGGTCGTTCTTGGAGTTTCTCTGTCTCGAACCCATCCAAAGAATCCGGACAAATCCACGCCTGGGAGAACGCGACTCATCACCTGCTTAATTGGACGGCGGGGGTAATACAGTGGTAATTGAAAGAACTTATAAGGTCGGTTCATCAGTGATATTGGAAGATATACGCGAACTTATTACTTGTTGTTTTTAGCCTGTTTTGAGTATTTGAATATTTGTTTTTTCAACCTAATGAATAGGAGTATGAAGGTCTAGATGATTAATATTACTCGGATTTATTATTATTATTAATTAAAAAATTTTATCATTATTATTATTATTATTATTATTATTATTATTATTATTATTATTATTATTATTACAGAATCATCATCATTAATATTATCATTTAAATTACTCACGTTATTCTATATCATTATTCTTATTATCATTACTCATTATCACAAGACCTTATAATGAGACTGATATTAACATACAGAGACCTTAGGAAAATATCGACCATACTCTAAAATATTACAGAACATAATATATTTAACGAGTGTCTTTGGATGTTGGTGTAGAGCATTATTCCTGCCTTTGATGTTAGTTATTACAGTGTGTGTGTGTGTGTGTGTGTGTGTGTGTGTGTGTGTGTGTGTGTGTGTGTGTGTATGTGTATTGATATTCGATACTGCCGATAATTTAAGCATTATTAATATGATAGCGGTGAAGCATGGTGCAGGTATTAGAGGTGGCAGACCGCGTGTGTCATATATGATTACAAAGTGAAGATTAGTTTATGCTGGTGAAAGAGAGAATGGGTGGTGAGGCGAGTAGAGAAGAAGGGTGAGGAGGAGGGTAGGTGAGGCGAGTAGAGAAGAAGGGTGAGGAGGAGGGTAGGTGAGGCGAGTAGAGAAGAAGGGTGAGGAGGAGGGTGAAAGAGGCGAGTAGAGAAGAAGGGGGAGGAGGAGGGTAGGTGGGAGGTGAGTAGAGAAGAAGGGTGAGGAGGAGGGTAGGTGAGGCGAGTAGAGAAGAAGTAGGAGAGGGAGAAGAGGTAGAGAAGAAGGAAGAGAAGAGGAAGAAGGAGGATGTTGTAAAGAAGAAGAAGGAAGAGGTGGTAGGAGATGAAGAAAATGGAGGAAGAAGAGTAAGAAGAGGAAGAGGAAGTGGTGGTAAGGAAGTGAAGATGAAAGAGGAGAAGGAAATGGTTAATAGAGTCAGAAAACAATTAACCTAGACAGAGAGAGAGAGAGAGAGAGAGAGAGAGAGAGAGAGAGAGAGAGAGAGAGAGAGAGAGAGAGAGAGAGAGAGAGAGAGAGAGAGAGAGAGAGAGAGGAGGAGGGGGGTATTGAAGAAAAAGGTTGATAAGGATGAAGGAGAGAGAAAGGAGAGGTGGGAAGAAAGGGGTAAATGAGTACATAAAAAAGAGGAGAATCAGAGGGAGAGGAAAACGAGAGGGGGGGAAGAAGAAAATAAAGACCGAGGGAGTTAATATCATACAAACAAACAAACATAAAAAAGAGGAGAATCAGAGGGAGAGGAAAACGAGAGGGGGGGAAGAAGAAAATAAAGACCGAGGGAGTTAATATCATACAAACAAACAAACAAACAGACATATATATATATACCCATTCTGCAAATAGCTGCTGCATTAAGCGTCAACAATAAAGTAAAAACAAAAATAAAATGATAATTATATAAAGTAAAAAGTTATTCTTCTTTGGTTTCGGACGCATTTAAACTTTGCATCAATAAAATATAATACAATACACTAATTATCGATCTGTATACTCCATACAATAGGTAATAAAGTGCTATATTACACTAATCTTCATAACAAAGATTAATAATATATACCTCAAACTATCCTTTATGAAAAACCTACATAATGAATTTTGATGATTATAGTAAAATTATAGATATATTTAGGTATATATATATCAGAGGAATTTAATCAACTAACCTGTACAGGAAGCAGATTAGGTAAACATAATCATGCAAAGAGCTCAACCCGTGATAATTTTAACCTCAGCTTGTTTGTTAGATATATATATAACATGTTAAAAAAAAGCTTGGTTCATTTACTTCGCCAAGATAAAGATGTTAATATGCAAATATAATCACTTTGGGGTGATTCTGGGAAACCTTGATAAAAGGATTAGGCGTTGAACTCTTGTTGATATGAGACTAACGTGTTTATTTATTTTATTGGCTTTTGTGTAGTAGTAGTGGTAGTAGTAGTAGTAATAGTAGTAGTAGTAGTAGTATATTATTATTATTATTATTATTATTATTATTATTATTATTATTATTATTATTATTATTATTAATAGTAGTAGTAGTAGTAGTAGTAATAGTAGTATTAGTAGTAGTACACTAAATGTTAAGGCGAGTGACTTTCTCTTCAATAAACATCGTGGTAATGTTAAAGGTGAGACAGAAAACATCACTACACTTTCAACATGGTGAAGGTCGACCGTCACACCAGACCCTTTCCTCATTTATCTTTAGTTTGTTAAGATTTACACTAATTGATCCCCGAGAAGATTATCCAAGGTTGAGAAATAAAGAAGAGAAAAAGTGAGATAGAGAGACAGACACTTAGACAGGGAGAGAGAGAGAGAGAGAGAGAGAGAGAGAGAGAGAGAGAGAGAGAGAGAGAGAGAGAGGGGGGGCAGAGATTGGGAAAGAAAAAAAGAAATACAGGACGGAAAAATATAGAGACAGAGACAGAGAAAAAATAAATAAGAGTCATGTAAGAAAAACAAAAGTGACAGAGATAGAGAGATAGGACGAAAAGAGAGAATAACAGACAGACAGACAGACATAGTGTGGAAGAGAAAGCCTTACATTAGAGTTAATGTCCTTCGCGTTAGTTGTGTGTTAGAATACGGACACAACTTAAGCACCACTGGAGGAGGAATCAATATTGACCTAGATCACGCTGGGCGGCCAGGCAGGGGTCAGTTTATCGTCCGTTTGTAGGTCAGAGAATGAATTGTTTTGCCAGTGATTTAGAGGGGCTATATAGAGCTCTTTTGTCGAGGTACTGGTGTGTGTGTGTGTGTGTGTGTGTGTGTGTGTGTGTGTGTGTGTAGTTAAGCAAATATATAGAGAGACACACAAACATGGCCACCACCACTGAGGCCACGAGAGCATCAATCAGCACACCGCACCTTTAGTGGTGTTGACACATGGCGGTAGATCAGGCTGGTGTCCGTATGTGTGTTTGTAAACAAACGGCGGCCATATTGGCCGGCGGCCTGGCCTAACATCCTATCCCTCACACCCTTATGAAACATTAACTTTAATTAAGAAACTAAATTGAACCTTTTAGCGTTATGACACTGTTTTGAATTCATTAACGAGTTGTTGATTTGTTTGTTTCAGGTATTTTAGCTCTCACGATCATTAAACACTGTTCACTTGGAAATAGTGTTTACAACAGAAAACTTTATTAAACAATAATTAAACACACACACACACACATACACCAACTGTTTTCTTAGGTTGTTTGCAACATGGTGTAAAATTCCTCTGGTATTATTTCCATATTTCAAACAACAATTTAAACTTTTAAAACGATCTCGTCATCGTTTGAGCTTGTAAGAAAATTATGAAATTATGGTAGATATAGTTAGTGAGTTAATGAAAAAAATTACCTTAATAGATGAACATTATTTCGGCTTTTAGTTTTGTTTATAACTAAATTATTCCACCTGCTTAACTAATTTCCTTAAATCGGGAACAATTATATTTATTTATACAAAACTATGAACGTGAAAGTAAAATTCAAACCAATTATAAATATATTTCCCCAAAAAACAATAAATGCAAAAACAAAAACATATCAAACTTGTTTACTTATTCAAGTGTCCTTTATAATCATACCTTTTGTCCTAACATAAAAAAAAATACTATATATTAAAAAAAAAAAGAATGAAAATTTTAATTAAAAATTATATTGTTAAGTAATTCTTTCTAATTAATTAGTCCCTTATATGGGTTGTCTCACGTCATTAGTCTTTATAATTAGTCTTTGAGTTAATGAGACTTTGAGCTAATTAGATGAGCTGAGAAGAAAGACTGCCTATTTTGTTATCTAAATATTGCTGTTAATATTATACATTTATTATCATTAATTTGTTATTATTACCTTCTGTATGCATATTATTAGCATAATTATTATATACATATCATTTTATTGTTGATGTTGTTGTGGTTGTTATTGTTGTTAATATGTTTAAGTCTCCCCCCCCCCCCTCTCTCTCTCTCTCTCTCTCTCTCTCTCTCTCTCTCTCTCTCTCTCTCTCTCTCTCTCTCTCTCTCTCTCTCCCACTCATATATCTCCCCTCGTGGCCATTATTGACAAGCGGAGCAGAAGTTGTTATAATAAGAAGAGGAGAGCCAAAGGGAGAGGAGAGGGAGGAGAGAGTGGAAGGGAAATGTGAAGTAAATGGAGAGTGAAAGGGAGAGATGGAGAAGGGAGAGTGAAAGGGAAGAGCTGATGGAAAGTGAGAATGAAGGGAAGAAGATGAAAGAGAGGAAAGTGAGAGTTACCTGGTCAATTAACCATTGTGAGAGTGAAGGTGACAACTTTCTCTCTATCTATCCATCCATCCATCCATCTATTCATCCATCAATCCCTCCATCTATCTATCAATCTATCTATCCATCTATCTATTTATCGATCTATCTATCTGCTTATCTATTCTGCATCACCACCTTCCCCCCACCCCCTTCCTCACCCACTCTCCCTCACTCTTCCCCCCTCGCCAACTTTCCCTCACACCTCTCTCCCTTACCTCTCTCTCCCTCACCCACTCCTCCCTTCTCTGTGTCACTAATCAATAGACAAACAACAAGTTCGTTGATCGCTGTGTCCCTCACTTAATATGTATCGCCTCGTTGTGTGTGTGTGTGTGTGTGTGTGTGTGTGTGTGTGTGTGTGTGTGTGTGTGTGTGTGTGTGTGTGTGTGGTAGTAGTAGTAGTATTGTGTGTGTGTGTGTGTGTGTCACTTTTCTCTCGATAAAATTCTGACCACCATTTTAATAAAACTATAAATTTTCCCTTTTCAATCTTCCTTTTCCTCTTCTTTCCCTTCTACTCTCCCTCCCTCTTCCCTTCACCTCACCTTTCATCCTCTACCACTACCACACTTTACCAATACCCTCCACCACCACTACCACACTCCACCACTACTTTCCATCACCACTACCACCCTCCACTACCACACTCCACCACCACCCTTCACCACACTTCACCCCATCATCCATCCTCCATCACCACCACCACCACCATCCACCGCCCTGTGCAACAAGCCAGTGCGGGCAACCTTAGTCCTGTGCAATGAAAAGATAATACAGGTAAATATTGCATGTTGCAGCTGCAGCCCCGCGTGACGCCAGCTATTGCATGAGAAGCTTATGTGTGTGTGTGTGGTATTTTTTTGTTTTGTTTAATATGACTGTCTCTTCCTGTCTGTCTGTCTCGTCCTGTTTGTCTGTTACTTCCCTTCTGTGTGTCTGTCTCTTCCTGTTTGTCTGTTGCTTCCCTTCTGTGTGTCTGTCTCTTCCTGTTTGTCTGTTGCTTCCCTTCTGTCTGTCTGTCTCTTCCTGTCTGTCTGTCTCGTCCTGTTTGTCTGTTACTTCCCTTCTGTGTGTCTGTCTCTTCCTGTCTGTCTGTCTCTTCCTGTTTGTCTGTCTCGTCCTGTTTGTCTGTTGCTTCCCTTCTGTGTGTCTGTCTCTTCCTGTCTGTCTGTCTCTTCCTGTTTGTCTGTTGCTTCCCTTCTGTGTGTCTGTCTCTTCCTGTCTGTCTGTCTCTTCCTGTTTTGTCTGTTGCTTCCCTTCATTGTGTCTGTCTCTTCCTGTCTGTCTGTCTCTTCCTGTTTGTCTATTTGCTTCCCTTCTGTGTGTCTGTCTCTTCCTGTCTGTCTGTCTCTTCCTGTTTGTCTGTTGCTTCCCTTCTGTGTCTGTCTCTTCCTGTCTGTCTGTCTCTTCTTGTTTATCTATTTGCTTCCTTCTGTGTCTGTCTCTTCCTGTCTGTCTGTCTCTTCCTGTTTGTCTGTTGCTTCCCTTCTGTGTCTGTCTCTTCCTGTCTGTCTGTCTCTTCCTGTTTGTCTGTTGCTTCCCTTCTGTGTGTCTGTCTCTTCCTGTCTGTCTATATAGCTTCTTGTTTGTCTGTTGCTTCCCTTCTGTGTCTGTCTCTTCCTGTCTGTCTGTCTCTTCTTGTTTGTCTGTTGGCTTCCCTTCTGTGTGTCTGTCTCTTCCTGTCTGTCTCTCTCTTCCTGTTTGTCTGTTGCTTCCCTTCTGTGTGTCTGTCTCTTCCTGTCTGTCTGTCTCTTCCTGTTTGTCTGTTGCTTCCCTTCTGTGTGTCTGTCTCTTCCTGTCTGTCTGTCTCTTCCTGTTTGTCTGTTGCTTCCCTTCTGTGTGTCTGTCTCTTCCTGTCTGTCTGTCTCTTCCTGTTTGTCTGTTGCTTCCCTTCTGTCTGTCTGTCTCTTCCTGTCTGTCTGTCTCTTCCTGTTTGTCTGTTGCTTCCCTTCTGTGTGTCTGTCTCTTCCTGTCTGTCTGTCTCTTCCTGTTTGTCTGTTGCTTCCCTTCTGTGTGTCTGTCTCTTCCTGTCTGTCTGTCTCTTCCTGTTTTGTCTGTTGCTTCCCTTCTGTGTCTGTCTCTTCCTGTCTGTCTGTCTCTTCCTGTTTTGTCTGTTGCTTCCCTTCTGTCTGTCTCTTCCTGTCTGTCTGTCTCTTCTTGTTTTATCTATTTAGCGCTTCTGTGTCTGTCTCTTCCTGTCTGTCTGTCTCTTCCTGTTTGTCTGTTGCTTCCTTCTGTGTCTGTCTCTTCCTGTCTGTCTGTCTCTTCCTGTTTTGTCTGTTGCTTCCCTTCTGTGTCACCAATGCTCTTCCGCAATACGTGTCTCTTCCTGTCTGTCTGTCTCTTCCTGTTTTGTCTGGTAGCTTCCCCTGTGTGTCTGTCTCTTCCTGTCTGTCTGTCTCTTCCTGTTTGTCTGTTGATTCCCTTCTGTGTCTGTCTCTTCCTGTCTGTCTGTCTCTTCCTGTTTGTCTGTTGCTTCCTTCTGTGTGTCTGTCTCTTCCTGTCTGTCTGTCTCTTCCTGTCTGTCTGTCTCTTCCTGTTTGTCTCTTCCTGTTTGTCTGTTGCTTCCTTCTGCGTGTCTGTCTCTTCCTTGTCTGTCTTCGTCTCTTCCTGTTTGTCTGTTGCTTCCCTTCTGTGTGTCTGTCTCTTCCTGTCTGTCTGTCTCTTCTTGTTTATCTGTTGCTTCCCTTCTGTGTGTCTGTCTCTTCCTGTCTGTCTGTCTCTTCTTGTTTATCTGTTGCTTCCCTTCTGTGTGTCTGTCTCTTCCTGTCTGTCTGTCTCTTCCTGTTTGTCTGTTGCTTCCCTTCTGTGTGTCTGTTTGTGTGTATATTTGACCCTTCTTCTCTTTTATCTCTTTGTCTGCCTGTCTGTCTCTTTGTATTCATAACTGTTTGCTCTCTCTCTCTTTATTTCTTTTCTTCATTCGCGCTTTCATTCTCTCTCTTCCACTTTCTCTTTTATTCCCTCTGTCTCCCTCACTGACGTTCTCTCTTTTTCTTTTTCTCATATTATCTATGTGTCTGTCTTTCTGTCTGTCTGTCGACTTTTCCTTATTCCCGCCATAAGTTTCACTAACTTTTACCAAACTTAAGGTAGTCTTTTTTTCCCTGTCTCTCTGTTCCGTCACTATCACTTTCATGTTACTTTCATTTTTCTTCTTTCACTTTCACTTCCACTTTCATTAGCCCTTTGATTATTTCCTTGTTGTCCCACCTCCATTCATTATAAATTATCTCTCTACATCATCGTTAATCTATTGTTGACTATTTATTACTGCCTTTCTCTGTCTGTGTATGTGTCTCTCATTTATTATTTCTACTTCTCGTTAATGTTGCTTACTCTCTCTCTCTCTCTCTCTCTCTCTTGACCCGTTTCTTATTTTGCTTTTTTCGTGTGTCAGTTTAGTGGTGTCTGGCTCTTGTGCTGATGTATCCTATGTGTGTGTGGTAAGCCTGGTCCCCACACCTACCATGGACCCAGAATCATCAATAAACCGATTACTTTGAGTGAGAGCAGTACATGGAGCTTGACCTCTCTCTCTCCCGGCACAGTTTAGCAGGTACAGTTCACCCCCCCCCCCTCCCTCCCTTCTCCTTCTCTCCCTCCTCTCTCCTCTCCTTCCCCCCAAAAATATAAATAATGTAAATTCCCAGACCGAAATATCAGTACAGGGCTGCCAACATAAACGACCCGCCATAGGATTACCTACATATAAGAGTTTCTTTGTTTATTAATGATCATATATATTTTTTTAAATAATTGTTTTATGTGTTTTATTACGCTGTTGATTAATTAATGTAGATGGTACCTGTTTAAAAGATAGGTGAACGTTTGTGGATGAAGAAAACGTTTATGTCGTTTCGGTGACCGTGGAGCGCGGAGGTAGTGAAACATGGAAAGACGAATCCGTAGACTTTATCGCACACACTAAAACCATATCTCTCTCTCTCTCTCTCTCTCTCTCTCTCTCTCTTTCTTTAAACGAGCGATTTTGGGTAAGGGACGCCGCCGGGTCAAAGCATAAAATGACAGTCATTTGCATAGTATTGATTTAGTGAACAATGTTGACACGAGTGAGCAACTCTCATGCTGTCGCCCTTGTCTAGACTAACAACAGGTTGTCATGACGACCCTCGTAAACACATCCCTATTTACTTTACATCTTCCACAATCAACGAAATGAAGGACTGATGAAGACTAAGAAGGATTATAAACAATACCCTCTACCTCCCTACCATCCTGTCTACCTCCTTCTCTCTCTCTCCCCCATACCTTCATCTTTCCCTTTCCACACCACCTTCTCTCCCTCCTCAATGATCCTCCCACATCCTAACAGTTCCTTCCTACCTCCCCACACCTCCTCCCGACCTCACGCTATTTCCTCCCCATCACCCCGTAGCTCTTCCTCCTCCCCATCTCCCCATAGCTCCTCCCCACCTACCTCTCGTTACATCTAGATCCAGTTCGTCCGACTCACAGAATAAACCTGACTGGCAGTGGGTAAATATGTCAATGATATATTTTATTTCCCAACCAGGATGACTCAGAGACCAAGTTGTGAGCCTTTTATGTGGGGGGTTCTCCATGTCTCGTTCGGTAAGATTAGGCAAGATAAACTTTATAGCTTAAAATAAAAGCATAATTAGATGGCCCACTGAAAAAAAAAAATATTTAAGCGTTACGTAATTTGTGTTACTGTTGTTGAATTTAATGATCATTTTTAAACACTTTTATTTTTTAAAAAGAAGTAAAAATAGAGACAGAGACGAGGGGAAGAGACATAACCAGAGAAACCTTTTTACCACCGTGCCATTAAGACTTGTGCCAATTAACATTGTGCGCCCATTAGGACTAGGCCCCCAAACTCCGGAAAAAATAGGTTAAAGTAGGTTAAGTCACGTCAGGTTAGGGTAGGTTAGACTCTATTAAGACAAGAGTGAATAATTTGACTGGTCACTTTGGGGTAAATAACAGAAACAGTACTACAAATAGCAACAAAATTCCTTTATTTGTGGTATTTTGGCCATCCTCCCTGTGGCCATCACTAGTCATCATATCTGTGGCCATTATACCTCTAGTTATTATCCCTATGGCTATCATACCTGTGACCATAATACCTGTGGTCATCATACCTGTGGTCTCTCATACCTGTGGTCATCATTAATCATCATACCTCTATTAATCATCCCTATGACCATGATACCTGTGACCATAATACCTGTGGTCATCATACCTGTGGTCATCATACCTGTGGTCATCATAACCTCTATTAATCATCCCTATGACCATGATACCTGTGACCATAATACCTGTGGTCATCATACCTGTGGTCATCATACTAAGATATGTGACAGTCAAAGTATAACTCCACAAAGAAGATAATGACATGATGGTAATATACATGTCTGGTAGAATCTAATCATCTCATGTGAAATTATGATTTGTAAGGTTGTTCAAGACGTGGAATTTCTGTCCCTGGTAATTGAGGATAAATTATATGTTGTCATGGGAGTGATGATTCACCTGACATATTTTATTTTCCCAGTTAATTTATGACATCAAAGTGTATGTTGTATAAATGAAGGATTTAGTGATATGTTATTATTAAAAAATAGAGTGTGTCAATGGAGACCAAATAAAACTGAATATATTATTATCGATATATGTTACTTATATATATTTATTTATTTAATTTCATCTTCGCATTCTTAGTGAAATATTACAATCAACACACGCAGGTAATTTATTAATATTACTTATAAATATTGTCCCGTAATAATTTTGGTTTTAAGGTTGAAGAAATTATTTGTAAAGGCCATTTTGGTGCCATTTCTGAGTTTACTTAATGCGAATAACCACGCAAAAGAGTGTAGTGACATCAGTGGCTCCGCTCTATGCTTAGTGACATTAGTGGCACCTCTCTGCTTATAATGACATCAATGGCACCTCTCTACGTGTAATGAAATCATTGGCACCCCTCTATACGTAATGACATCAGTGGCACCACTAAATGAGGAGTGACATCAGTGGCACCCCTCTGCGTATAATGACATCAATGGCACCCCTCTACGTGTAATGAAATCATTGGCACCCCTCTATACGTAATGACATCAATAGCACCGCTATATGCTTAGTGACATCAGTGGCACCCCTCTACGTGTAGTGACATCAGTGGCTACACTCTATGCGTATTGACATCAGTGGCACCCCTCTACAGGAAAGCGAGTCTCCTCTTGTTAATTACGTATTTGACGCTTAATTAAATGGCAAAAGACGGCCACTCACGCATGAGGACGTCTGACTCAGCCCCGGTGGCAGAGAAACACAATTTTACGACTCTGTGATGGTGGAATTAATCTTGTATGTAGTGAAGCTTTCCTCTTAATAAGGAGAATTTGTCATATAAACGATAGATATTCTCTCTCTCTCTCTCTCTCTCTCTCCACTCAACATCCAGTATCCAGGCAAGACGCTAACGTTCCTGATCCTTATCTTGAGAATTAAGTTAGTGTCCTTCAGAAGTCATTTCCAGGAAGAGAATAAATCAGTGGTGTAATTACCCACCCAAGACCCGACACGTTCATAACACTTCTATAACACCAAAGAATTACTGTATGGCATAACGCTGTTGTTACTGTACGTGCTCGAGTACTGTGAAAAGTTGAGTAGGTGGAGTAAAAAGTAGGAGGAGAAGGAAGTGAAGGATGATGATGAAGGAGATGAAGGAAGAAATAGGAAAATGAGCAGAAGGAGGAGTGGGAGGAAGAGAAACGAGGTGAGGAGGAGGAGAATGGATAGAAGAAGGAAGATGATATGGTAGGAGGAGGAAGAGGAGAGGGAGTGAAGAAGAGAAATAAGGTAAGGAAGAGAATAAATATAAGAAGGAGGAAAAGGACGCGAAAGAGGAGAAGCAAGAAGAGAAGAGAGGGAGAAAGAGAAGCAAAATGAGGTTAAAGAAGAAGACCAAAAAAAATACGAGATAGAAGCATATGACGAAGAAGAAGACATAAACAAAGATAATTAAATAGAAGATTGTAAACCATTATCACAACTTTCCTCATATACAGTACTTCATCCTTCACAGTTCCTCGAAAAAAAAAAAATAAGTAGTAGAATGACAATGGTATTTTTCCTGTTTTACCTTTACACTCTAAACTTTGGAGAGCTTTTTTTTTTGTTAAGTTAGTAAAGTTGAGTTACAAGACATATAATCTTCTTCACGACAGATAATTGCTATATATTCTTTCTACCAGAGTGTGGAAGGTGTTATTAAACTAACTTACTGTACAGGACTTCCGAGGTGCTGTTGTGTTCCGCTCGAAGATTGGAGACGTTGTGTTGGGGGTTTTTTTTTTGGGGGGGGGGCAGTTTCTTGTTATTACTTTGTTGCTGTTGTTGTTTTTGTTGTTAGTGCTGTGGTTTTCCTTCTTCTTTGTGTTATATAATTGTTGTTTTTGTTGCTTCTTCTCCTTCTTGTCATATAGTTGTTTTTCTTGTTTTTGTTGTTTTTCTTCTTATAAGATAGTTCTTGTTGTTACACTGGCTAGACAACACACTTGTTGTTGTTAATGTTATTGTTGTTTCTGTGTTTGTTGTAGTGGTCAGATAATACACATGTTGTTGTTCCACTCTTTTTCAGAGACTTTTATAATACTTGTTAACTAACTTATAATCCTCTTACACCGCTACTTAAGGTATAATCATTGTTTATCTCTTCACTATAATCCTTAACAACGCTTGATGAGTTTATTGCGTGTATAATTATGCTTTTGATCAACTAAACAACGCATAATTAATATATAATATATTAATATATAAGCCTTTTAATTTTCTTATCACAGCATAATTACACTTCATTCTCTCACAAAAAAATAATAACAATACTTGATAGTGTCGCCATGTATATAATTAACTTATCAACTTTCTCTTCTAAGTATAATTATTACATGTATCTAACGTCAACCAAATTATTATTATTGGTTGGTATTTTCAGGTTTAAAATAATATATCTCTCTAACCCACCTTAAGAAATATAATAACTATATAAGTCTCAACTATAATTCTTTATAATATTTAGCGCGTTAATCACAGGTGTTATATGACCTATGTAATAGATATATAATTTCAATTTCAGTATATAATTTCTTAATCATAAGGCTATTATTTCTGTACACTAATAGGGGATTATCACCCATTGTAAAAGTGGTTGAATATCTCTGTTATGCCTCTACCACGTCTTAAATGCCCTTATGACCTTTGTGATACGTATCTTAGCACTGTCTTGCCCCGTAAAGGTTCAATCGTTGTTTGGTGATAATTATTTGGCAATAATTGTTTCCTAGGAAGGGGTTTGTTTAACGGGAAGAGAGAAATACAGACAGAGAAAAAAAAAAGAGAGAACACACACACACACACACACACACACACACACACACACACACACACAAACTATAAGCTGCTGCAAAACTCACAACGAACTACAATTAATTTCCACCCAACAGCTAATTAACACCTACCTGGTTGAACATTTTCTCCCACCCGCCACAGGTGTTATTCTGATGATACAACTCTGCCAACATTCCACTACACCTGCCAACACCCTACTACACCTGCCAACACCCCGCTGCACCTGCTAACACCCGCTGCACCTGCCAACACCCCGCTACACCTGCCAACACCCGCTGCACCTGCCAACACCCCGCTACACCTTTCAACACCCCGCTACACCTGCCAACACCCGCTGCACCTGCCAACACCCCGCTACTTTCAACACCCCACTACACCTTTCAACACCTCGCTACCTACCAACACCTTCGCTACACGTACCAACACCTCCTACACCTACCAACACCTCGCTACACCTACCAATACCTCACCAACACCTACCAATACCTACACAACGCTTACCTACAACACCTCGCTTCACCTACCAACACCTCGCACTACCTACCTTACCCTACCACTTCCACTACACCTACCAACGCCTCCGCTACACCTACCAACGCCCCATCATACCAAAAATTAGCCAATGCATTATATAGATTAATTTATGTATTAACTATGAAAATCTAAATACAAAATATAAATTCATCAAAAAAAAAAAATCCAATACAACAAATAAATTAACGGCAAATACAAAAAAAACGGCAATTACAAAAACACAACCCTAAACAACAACGACAAATAAACGGGAGGAGAAAAACAACGGATAGTGAAATGAAAAAAAAAATGCAAATATCAAGGGAAAAAAGAGCGTGTACAAAAACATTAATTCATATGTAAATTAGCGAGAAAAAATAGCGAGAAAAGCGTATGAATATGTATGTGTTAGTGACTATCTTTGTGCATCCCATCAAACAACGTAACATATCGCTATATAGAGCTACATACATACATACATACATACATACTTACATACATAAATACATACATACACACATACATACATACATACATACATACATACATACATACATACATACATACATACATACATACATACATACGTGCATACATACATACATACATACATGCATACACACATACATACATACATACATACATACGTACATACATACAATCGTTCTTAATCCCAGAATCATCCCCAAAACCAACGTCATTTACTCCCTGAAGTTGATTCCAATTCACCTTTTCCTTCGGGGCCTCCAACCTACCCTAAAAACCTTGCCTGTGTATGTGTGGTGGAAGGGGAAGGGGAGGAAGGGGAAGGGGAGGGGTATGAGAAGCAGGTAAGGGGAAGGGGAGAGGAAGGAAAGGGGAAGGAGAAGGAGAGGGGATATGGGAAGCAGGTAGGGGAAGGTAGAATGGGAGGGTAAGGGGAAGGGGAAGGGGAGAGGTATGAGAAGCAGGTGTAGGGTAAGGGAAGGGGAAGGGTATAGGGGAAGGGAAAGGACAAAAGGGAAGCAGAACCATGTTTGTGTCACTGTGGGGACCAATAAAAACACGCACCACTTTCAATTACGCCCGCTGCTCCCGAGGCCCGTGGGAAGGGGGAGGGGAAAGAGGAGGAGGAGGAGGGTTATGAGGAGGGGGGATGGGGAGGAGGTAGAGGAGGAAGAGATAGGGGAGGAGGAGGTAGGGGGGATACCTTCGTGGTCTGGTCTATTTTCATTGACCTCAGGTATACCGTAATGACTTGTTTTATTTGAAGATTTTCTCTCTCTCTCTCTCTCTCTCTCTCTCTCTCTCTCTCTCTCTCTCTCTCTCTCTCTCTCTCTCTCTCTCTCTCACTTTTCAATAGGTTGTTTCGCACTGTGCATTGTTTTTTTTTGTCTGGGGTGATTGACAACAGACAGACAGATAGACAGACTGGGTATAGGGATTAACCTTGCCAGACACGACACACACAGACACACACACACAGACACACACACACACACACACACCAGTATTTGTCACTATTCATACCTGATATGATCGACTATATCGTGAAATACCGCGTGTGTGTATGTACAGGTATCACCACGAGAACATTTCTGGTGACATGATAACGTTTACTGCATCATGAGAACGTTTACCGCGTCATGAGAACGTTTACCGCGTCATGAGAACGTATACTGCGTCATGAGAACGTTTGCCGCGTCATGAGAACGTATACTGCGTCATGAGAACGTTTACCGCATCATGAGAACGTTTACCACGTCATGAGAACGTTTATTGCGTCATGAGGACGTTTATTGCGTCATGAGAACATTCAATGTGTCATAAGAACGTTTATTGCGTCATGAGAACGTTTACTGAGCCATGAGAACGATTCGTCGTTCATGAGTTCATTTCCTGCTCCACAACCACTCACCACTCACCAGTCACTACCACTCACCAGTCACTACCACTCACCAATCACAGTCACTCACCAGTCAGTCAGGTTGACAGGTAACTGACAGAAGAAACATTATCTCGCGACAGGTAAATCATGCGATACTGACAGTGACGGGCTTGTCCAGGTGTGTGTGTGTGTGTGTGTGTGTGTGTGTGTGTGTGTGTGTGTGTGTGTGTGTGTGTGTGTGTCTATCCGTGTGTTTTACGTACATATGATAAGAAGACGAGGAAGAGGAGGAAAGAGTATAAAAGCAGACGAATAATAATAATACTGTAATAATAATAATAATAATAATAATAATAATAATAATAATAATAATAATAATAATAATAATAATAATAATAATAATAATAATAATAATAATAATAATAATAATGTTATCCATCTTAAAGTGTAACTATTAAAAATTTTCCTCACAAACATCTTAAAAACTATTGATTTCATGAATAAAAGTTCTTCAGTCAACCTCACAAAAGACTTAAGAACAACAAGAACAATAATAACGAACAAACAATAACAGGGCAGTAAATTTAATCTATAATGTGAATAAATAATGAAAATAAATCACAACAACAAATCTCATTCATCATTTCCACTGTTATTGTTGATATCAGTAATTGCATCATTGATTGTGATTGAATAGTTAGACACACAACAGTAAAACTCAATTAACTGTAACGACTCCACGTCTAGGTAGGAATACATGACTAATGACTCGGACTCTTACAGTAATATATCACTTTTATAGCTCAAAGTCACTCTGGCTCCTACAGCTCCTTAACCAATCAATAACATTCTGTCTCAACCAATCAGTGACTACATCTGACGTCACTATCTGGGGTAAATGGATGTCCCGGGAGCCATTCATTTCTAAGTGGCCTAACATTTTAAGCCAATCGGTGGCCTCGAGCTCTGACGTCACACACGCTACTTGAGTATTTATTGGTTAATATCACGTGATCTCACCCTCAGAAAAAAGCAACCTAAGATTACAAACGGTGACGACTATACACTTTTTTTTCTAGAGTTGAATAAATTAAGACTTTGTGATGGAACTTACTTTGTCAAATACTGTAGAAAAAATTGGATGTAATTTAAATGGGTCCCTTTTCTATTAGGCCTTAACCTAACCTAACCAAACCTAACCTAATCTAACCTAACCTAACCTACACACACACACACACACAGAGGTGTTTCAGTGTTTTCCATTGTGCTCCAATACGTTCCAGTAAGTTCAAACGCTTATATGCTACAATGTATTCCAAACATGTTCCAATGTATTCTAATGTGTTCCAATGTGTGCCAATGCTGCGAAATGTTCCTAGACAGAGAGAATTCATTTAATAAGGTTATAACCGAGATATTAAAATGGTGTCAGTTTTGCTGTAATATTTTTCTAGTTTGTGTGTTGGTATGTGGGTTTAAGGGAGAGATATGAATACAGTGAAAGATATAAAACAAAGAGAGAGACAGAGATAAAGAACAAAGAGAAAAGGGAGTATTAAGAGAGAGAGACAAAGAGGAAAGGAGAAAAAAACCAGATAAAAGATAAAATGAGAAAGGTAAAGAGAGAGGAAAACATAATACGGTATATGTGTCAACAAACATGAACGACTTTACCATTTATTCAGTAGCTTCAGGAAACAGATACAAACAAACAAACAGATAGACAGATAGAGACAGAAACGGATAGACAGACAGACAGAAAAAAACAAAAACATAACCACTTCTCTCCCAGCCGCTGTGTTTGGTGTTGTGACGTGGTTGGTGTTTGGTTTATGTTGGCCAGAACACAACCGGTTTAATTATGTACCGGCAGCTGGTGACGCTTTGTTGATATTTTGGTCCTTCTGCATGACTGGTGGCTGGCAGGACTTGTTGAGATACACACAGCACCGATATATGTGTGTGTGTGTGTGTGTGTGTGTGTGTGTGTGTGTGTGTGTGTGTGTGTGTGTGTGTGTGTTCTGTTTGATCTCCGTGATTGGTTTATGTATGGATTATATACATGACTGGTGTTGGGTTGTTTTATCTTGTGTGTATAAACAACTTCTGGTAAGGTTTAGTCAAGAGTTTTATTTTTCCTGGTTTATATGTTATTTCGACATTGCCCACCACCTTGTCTGGGTTTATGTAATGTTTACTCGTCATAATTTCAGCAATTTTCCACCTTAATTACCCACCACCCGTAATTACTCATTAGTGATCTTTGTTGTTTTTTGTTGATCAAGACATAATCGAGTAATTAAACACAATCATTTATAATTCCAAGATAAATTGTGTTTCCGGCTCAACTCATCATAGGTCTTCCTGAATATATTTGTTAATGGTCTAGGGTGGAGAAATTATGTTGTTTTTAATGTTAATGTGTTTATTTTATTAGAGGTTAGAGCAGTGTGAGTTTCTGTTACAGTGTCTGGTGTGGTGTTTCATGATTGAGATATTTATACTTTGCTTATACAGTACACACACACACACACACACACACGCACGTACACAGGGAACTAACGAGGTATTTACATAACATTCTACTAATGGCCAAGTCGAGGAAATTCTCTACAATGCCCTTTGAGAGAGATGATACAATGATCCCCAAACCCGAACCCTACCTTTTATGTGAGGGGGGAGAAGGGGGGAGAGGGGGTAAGCATAGAAGTCATATCAAGGACCCGACCATATGACAGAGTGACAGCCCCCCCCTCCCTCCCCTACCACTCCCCCTCCTGAAGCCTCTACTAATGATGGGCGAATAAAGTGATATGTTTGGTGACAGATACTGTACAGTGGCCAGACGTAAACAAGATAGCCAGTGGGTATTAAAATGTATCTCCTTGAATAATAAGGAATAATAGACAGGGAAGGATAATAGAGAGAGGCGAGAGGAAAAGTAAAAAGGAAAAGAAAAATAGGAAAAGAAAAAGAGGAAAACAAAAAAGGAAAAGAAAAGAAGGAAACAAAAAGAAGAAAAGAAAAAGAGGAAAAGAAAAAGAGGAAGAAAAACAGCGACACAAATAGAGGAAAAGAAAAGGAAAAAACGAAAGAAAGGAAAACAAAGAGACGAAAAATATTTATTAGATAGTTAATGATACTCGGAAAAAATGTGACTGAATAGAATTGAATAAATTTATGTTGCAAGCATAGGAAAAAATGGTGGAAAGAGAAACAATAAGAATGAAGAAGAGATGGAGGATAAAACGATAAATATTGAAGACATAAACTAAGTGGACAACAATACCCGAGCACGGGTCAATGACCCACATCAGGGTCTGGGGGAGAAAATATAATAATAACAATAATAATAATAATAATAATAATAATAATAATAATAATAATAATAATAATAATAATAATAATAATAATAATAATAATAATAATAAAAATAATAATAATAATAATAATAATAATAATAATAAGAAGAAGAAATGAGATATATATATATATATATATATATATATATATATATATATATATATATATATATATATATATATATATATATATATATATATATATATATATATATGTGTGTGTGTGTGTGTGTGTGTGTGTGTGTGTTGTGTTGTCAATGAAAGAGAAAACAACTGAGACCCTGCAATTGTGTGTAAATGAGGCAGAAAGACAGATCATTAACCTGGGTCATAATAACCTGGGTCATAATTTTTGTCCTGCCATATGGCAGCAGGGTTTACCATTAGACAATACATTACGCTTCCAATATCTTTCTAGGCAGTAGTACCTCCCTGTTTGGTAGCTGCCGTCTACCTTTCTTAATGACGATAATGTTGGTGGTAACATCTGGTGTTTGTGTGTGTTTGTTTGTTTAACTCTTATGATGATGATGATGATGACGGTCATTTTCGGCAAGAATGGTGGGCCAGGTCAGGAGTGGACACTAATGGCCGTAATTAAAATACTAATGAAGGATGTTGGTCATTGATACAATTAACTGAGTTAATTTATGATGATTGTGATGAAAGACGGATACAATAAAATATTAAATTGATGATTGAGGAAAAAAGAGATATATTTATTATAGGAATTTGACTATTTTCTTCTCTTTAATCTGTTTGTATTTATTTATTTAATAATTTATTTATTTATTTATTTAACTATTTACCTTTATTCCAATTAATTATGTTTGTTTACCTCTATTTGCACACACACACACACACACACACACACACACACACACACACACATTTGACGTAGTAGACCAAGTATCTAAGATAATAATTAAAAAATAATCTGTCAGATAATCACTACAGGACGAGAGTGTGAGTTTGCGTGCGACTGGTCGCTCGATATCATGACGTGTGTTTTTATTCCTGGTTGGAGTTTTCGTGTGGCGGAAAGTTAGTAAATCACGTCCAGGAACTCTGTGAGAATTATCTCTCTCTCTCTCTCTCTCTCTCTCTCTCTCTCTCTCTCAGCCACCTGCGTTATCACATATCTTAACTGATCTCACAATATCTTAATCGTTACAGCATCACGGAATCTCTCACTAGCATCTTAATGTCTCTTCAGTATCTCTGGTCGCCGTCTCTCCAGCACCTAGTGTCTCTCCAGCACCCAGTCTCTCTTCAGCAACCTAGAGTCTCTGCAGCACCCAGTGTCTCTCCAACATCCCTAAGTGTCTCCTACAGCTTAAGGATGTGTCCCCCAGGATCTCTCCCAGGAGTCCTTGGCACAGGAGGACAATTTCAAGAGGTAATTAGCTGGAGGCCAGGACGTAACCCGGACAAGACGGGGCTTTTAGCGCAGACAACATAAATTCAACTCACGTCGTTGTCTCTCCGGGAGTCAAATGAATTTTTATTTTTCGTCTGTGTACTTTTGTCGTGCTGACGTTAAGTGTCGGATGCTGGTCCCTTCACCATTTGTTCTTATTTAGAGAAGAAAACTGTGATTTACGTCTAGGATTTTTAGGGTACAGTTTGGACATTGAGACAGACACAGGGAGAGATGAGTAAGAGACAATGAGAGACAGAAATATTTAGGGTACTGTTTGGACATTGAGACAGACACAGGGAGAGATGAGTAAGAGACATTGAGAGACAGAAATATTTAGGGTGCAGTTTGGACATTGAGACAGACACAGGGAGAGATGAATAAGAGACATGACTACGAGAGACAGAGACAGGAAAACTTGAGAATGAATTAAAAACAGAAGTTTGAACATCATATTATCCTGTGGTCTGGTTGAACACTAAGCTGACGTAGAGTAATGGCTATATCGCCTCGCCTTCTATTCACCGAGATCATTGTCTGTACCACCTGTATGGGTAAAACAATTTCCGGCATGTCATCCTTCTCGCTACGACTACCAACACCATTATCACCACTACCACCACAATACACCACCACCACCACCCACCACCCACAGTACCTTAGTAACAACCAACACAAAACAACTACCACACCACAACACCACCACTACCACAACACCACCACTACCACCACTACCACCACACCACCACTACCACAACACCACCACTACCACAACACCACCACTACCACAACACCACCACTACCAACACACCACCACTACCAACACACTCACAGCTGAAGAGAAACACTGGTAGGAATATGACGGCCAAACATTTACCCCAAAATCTGCAGTTCGTAACAGGGCAATTTAACCTTAATGAGATGCGGCTTCGCTAAAATGGTAACTATTGTTCCGTAATTGAGCAGTTATGTCGTGACTAAATTCCTTTGCATTGTCAAGGGCCGTGTAGTACTATTTCCTCACACCTCCCCCCCTCACCTCCCTACCCCCTCCCCCCCACCTCCCTACCCCCTCCTCCCTCACCTCCCTGCGCCCCTCCACCCCCCCACCTCCCCCCTCACCTCTCACTATGGTCCTCCCTCATCAATAACCCTACACCCCTCCACCCATCCAACACCATCCATTACCCCCTCATCCATCACCCATAACCCCTTCCCCCCTCATCCTCACCACCAACTCTCATCCATTACCCCCCTCATCCATCACCCATAACCCCTTCCCCCCTCATCCCTCACCCACCAACTCTCATCCATTACCCCTCATCCATCACCCTTAACCCCTTCCCCTCATCCCTCACCTAACTCTCATCCATTACCCCTCATCCATCACCCATAACCCTCCCCACTGTACTATTGTCTTTAGTGTTTAATCGGACATTAAGCCCTAGATGCTGTTAACAAATTCGAGATAAATTTCTCTTTTTGTTCGTGAGTTGATTATTATGTTTTCATGTGAGAGAGTCAATAAAACCTATAGTCTAGAATGATTTATTTTTTCTACTTTCTATTTTGTGTCCTGAATTTCTCCTCTTATAGTCCTATATTTTTCTCTCCTTTCTCTCTCTCTCGCTTTGTACCTCCTCACCACCTTGGATCAGCTGAAGAGATATCCCAGGAGATGACAGGCAACGATAAATTATCAACACTACCAAAGTTACTCTCTCTCTCTCCTCTCTCTCTCTCTCTCTCTCTCTCTCTCCTCTCTCTCCTCTCTCTCTCTCTCCTCTCTCTCTCTCTCTCTCCTAAATTGCCTGGATTGCCTGGACCACCTGTGTGTTCCTCCCGTCTTCTGTTCAACTATGGTTTATGAGGTCAGGGAATAGAGGGGAGGAGAAGGGAGGGAAGAAGAGGAGAGGGGTAGGGGAGGAGAGGGGAGGGGAGGGGAGGGGAGTAGAATAGAGCAGAGGGGAAGGGAAGGGAAGGGATGGGAAGGGATATGAAATTGAGAAGTGAAGGGGAGAGAAAGGGAGGGGTGGAAAAGAGATGCTTATCCTTCACCCTGTGACCCGAGATATACATGAGGAAGGGGAGTGGGGAGAGAGAGGGGGGGGTAGAGGAGGTGAGGGAGTATGGTTAGAGAGGGGGGAAAGAGAAGATGAGAGAAGGATGGAAGGAGGTGAGGGGAGAAGAGATTGAAGAAGGAGAAGGAAGGAGAGAGAAAGTGAGGGAGAGAGGGTGAGAGAACGATGAAAGGAGGTGAGGGAGAGAGGGTGAGAGAAGGATGAAAGGAGGTGAGGGAGAGAGGGTGAGAGAAGGATGAAAGGAGGTGAGGAATAAAGAGGGTGAGAGAACGATAGGAGAAGGTTAGAGAAGGTGAACGAGGGAGGTAGGGAGATCCTCATTCATTACCGAGTGACAGGAATTGCTTATGAGGAGGAGAAAAGGCAATAAATGAGTGGATGGAGGGAGAGGGAACAAATAAGAGGATGGAGGGAGAGGGAACAAATAAGAGGATGGAGGGAGAGGGAACAAATGAGTGGATGGAGGGAGAGGGAACAAATGTGTGGATGGAGGGAGAGGGAACAAATGTGTGGATGGAGGGAGAGGAAACAAATGAGTGGATGGAGGGAGAGGAAACAAATGAGTGGATGGAGGGAGAGGGAACAAATGAGTGGATGGAGGGAGAGGGAGCAAATAAAGAGATTCTCACGCCTCACACTGCGACAATAGTTATGAGAACGTTTAATGAGGGAGAGAGGAGGGAGGGAGGGAGGTAAAGGAAGAATAAGAGAGAAATAAGATAGAGGAACAGGGGAAATTGAGGAAAGAGGAAAGAAGAGAGCGGAAGCAAGAGGCGAGAAAGAGAATGGTGAAAAGAAGAGATAAGTAGGAGGAGGTGGGAGAGAGATGAAGGAGGCGGAGATAAAACGAAAGGTGGAGAAAAAGGGAAGAGGAAAGAAGAAAGAGGCAGACGGAGGGGAGGGGGGATAGAAGGAGGAAGGGAGAGAAACAGAGCAAAAAAAAACAGAGGAGGGAGAGAAAAGAGGGTGTAAGGGAAAGTGTGGTGAGAATACATAACGAATGATACATTATAAACATTATATACGATACTAGATATTATATAATTGAGGTAAATGTATAGACCTTTCATGTAACGATATTTTAACACGGAATAAATCTTGATAATTACACAATTAGGTTTGAGGGAACAGATTATTATAGTGGTTAATTAAAACTCCAACAACGTTAATAATAATTCACCTAAGATCCCGGATTCCCAAAAGTTCGTACCGTGATATTTTGCCGGAAGTGAAGATGTAAGGATAGATATGATTGGCTGAATCCTGAATTATAAAAGTAACGACCTGAATGGCGTCAAAAGTACACTGAGACTCTATCACTACCAATTACACTGAGACTCTATCACTACCAATTACACTGACATGTTCACATAGCAACAACTAGCGTAACACTGCCACTCATTAGAAATATTTACCTCATATCTAATACTTAATACACAAGAGGATGTTAATATTACCTGAAGCAAATACCCCCAGAACTTTCCTCATGCTGTGGAATATATTTAAGTTTCGCCTTAATATCATGGGGTAATATTCATCATTATCAGAACGGCTGGGATCTGAGGTGAATAATGGTCTAACTGTACATTTGACGGTGAATAATAGTGAATAATTGATTTTGTGTACATTTGACGGTGATTACTCAACTAAGTGTGTACATTTGATGGTGAATAATTGAGTTTGTGTACATTTAACGGTGAATAATCGACTAATTTTTCGCTTATAATTACATGATCTCTTTGCAATTATTATAAACAACTATCATAAACTTATCAACTTGATATAATTAAGCTTAGACCTTTGATTGGAATGCTATGCAGCGTTTACAATAAAAGGAAATCATTGCAGGTGTTATAAATTCAACAGCCTGTTAGAACTACATCACACACACAGACACAGACAGACACACACACACACACACACACACACACACACACACACACACACACAATATGATGTCATTGCAAATTCTATAAACTTAACAGCCCGAAAGAAGCACCTTTTGCCCACGTTGTCTGCAATGACATAAAGCCTTTGCAACAAGATAAAAATAAAATTGCAAGTACTATAAACGTAAAACCCCGATAGAATCAATTGCAACACCTTGCGTGCAACAATATAAAACCTCTTGCAACTTTTTTTCCACATTACAGTCTGATAGAATTACACTGAGCACTTTACAGTACATGTAATGATACTAAAACCATTGTAACTTTTATTTTCAACATAACACCCAGACAAAAATTACAGAAAACACTTTATATTCAATAATACCAAAGCCAATACAACTACAATATACAATTTACAACCTGAGAGAATCACTTATAAGACTACACACACACACACAACAACAACAACAACAACATAAGTTCGCTGGGAGTATTGCCAATTGTTACTTTTCACCCACTTTAAAACGCCTCAACAGCCTGTGAACACGACCACAAAACTACCTTTATCGTGCAACACAGGCGAGCGAGGGTAGTATAGCCGGGAGCACCAGGGTGGAGGCGAGGAGGTAAGAGAATTTGGCAGTCTTCGTGAAAACATTCCGAGCTCCATAAATTTACCAGTGTCGGAGAATGGGTGAAGGAGGTAGTGAATAGAAGGGACTTGGGTGAGTGGGTGAGTGAGTGAGTGAGTGAGTGAGTAAGAGAAAGAAGAGTGTAGGTATGTGTGTGTGGGGGTGTCTAAGGGAGGAAAGACAGGGAGAAGCTTGCTGAGGGGTGAGTGTATGGGTGAGTGAGTGAGTGAGCGAGCGAGGAGTGAGTGAGTGGAGTGAGTGAGTGAGTAGAGAAAGAAGAGTGTAGGTATGTGTGTGTGGGGTGTCTAAGGGAGGAAAGACAGGGAGAAGCTTGGTTGAGGGGGTGAGTGTATGCTGGGTGAGTGAGTGAGTGAGCGAGCGAGTGAGTGAGGAGTGAGTGAGTGAGTGAGTAAGAGAAAGAAGAGGTAGGTATGTGTGTGTGGGGGAAGAGAGAAGGGGGGTGTAAGGGAGTTTTGGGTTGAATGTATATTGGGTTTTTGAGGATAACGAAGAGAGAGAGAAACAGACAAATGGAGAGACAGAAATAGTAAAAAAAAAAAAATAAGTGAAATTGAAATAAAATGAAATAAAAAGATACAATTCATAATTAAAGACAGATAGACAGACTGATAAAAGACTCACGCAGACACGCAGAACACTCTCTCTCTCTCTCTCTCTCTCTCTCTCTCTCTCTCTCTCTCTCTCTCTCCCTACAGCCAGTATAAATACACCTTTGTAACATAAACACTCATCTTTCTTTAACAACAACAAACACAACGAATTAAAAGACGACCAAATAAACACGATTACAATCATTTTTTTTCACTATAATTTATGCTGTGAGTCTGACTATTGAGTGAGGATTCCTCCACTTATAGCGAAGGTGCGTCAATATTTACTACACGGATGCAGGTAAAAGTAATTAAGCCAGGTAAATAAATTATCTACCTGTGAGTGTTTTATTTATTTTTTCTTATTAAAAATATAATATACTCTACCTTTCTATAATATTTTTGTTATTGTTTATCTTTTGTTTTTTATCTGAAAATCTGATGAAATTTTATCCGGAAGTGGAATTCAATAGAGACCCCTTGAAACCGTCATTCGAAACTCGGTAATAAGGTATGATGCTAAAAACAACAATTAAAATCTACTTAAAATCTTTAATTGAATTTATAATATCAAATTAGCATAAATGAGTCAAAACAAGTTATTGTTTTCTTGTCTCCGGCGAATCCATAATTACTTTGGGCGAATAGTTTAATTACCTTTCTGGGATCATCTGAAGACCCGCCACCACTGACTTATTTACTTTAACATTAACCACCCTAGCCTAACCTAACCTAACCTAACCACCCTAGCCTAACCTAACCTAACCTAACTTAACCTAACCACCCTAGCCTAACCAAACCTAACCTAACCTAACCTAACCTTCCAAATTATCTAATATGGAGACATTCTGACAAGCTTCATTCCTTAGGCACCAATAATAATATGCACCATTAACCATAAGTACCTCCTCCAGGCACCAATAAATATGATTAACGCCACTCATGAGACAGTAATTATCATGAGTGCCATTTAATTCAAGTGCCATTCCCAGCCACTAATTACCATGACCACAATTACCCTCAAGTATTATTATCACTCACTGATCAACGTAATTAAGCACTATTCCATGGCCACTAATTACCATTGCAGCACCATTAAACCACAACCATCACCATGAGTACCATTTACTTCAAGCATCATTACCGGGCCATTAATTATCATGAATACCATTAACCACAAGCACCAGTTTCAGGCACTAATTACCATAAAAGCCATTATTCCCATATTCTAAAAACCATGATTGGCGCCATTATCAAGCGCTAATAACACCCACGTTCTCTCTCTCTCAGGCAACAGGTCATGATCAAATGTGTGTCAACCAGTACCAGTTTTCAAGGGCTGAGAGTTTAACATGTGGATTGATAATGGTGGTAGTAGTGGTAACAATGATGGTGGTAGTGGTTATGTTGGTAGTAGTGGTAATGATGATGATAGTAGCGGTAGTTATGGTGGTAATAGTGGTTGTCATGGTGATAGTAGTGGTAGTTATGGTGGTAGATGTTGTTGTGGTGGCAGTAACGATTCTTGAGGTGGATATAATGAAAGACTTGGTTGTAATGAGGATAGTGGTGATGGTGATGATAGTGGTGATAGTGGTGATAGTGAGGATGGTGGTGGCTGTGGTTACGGTCAGTTCAGTAATATAGGTTCACAGGGGCCAATATTTCACCGCGTTGCAGTTTGCACGTGCCGGGAGCGCCAAACGACCTCGTTAGGCTGTTGGCTCGTTAACCGTAACTACCGGTGTGGGAGCCGTTTTTATGACCCTCAGTCAAGGCCCCGGATGTTGGGGGGAATTCTGGATGAGAAACTTTGATCATTTATCGTTACTTCTCTATGTACTGATGAAGGGGTTTCCTTCTTTCATTTATGTCAGCTTAATTGATTGTGATTTATTGTTGAAGTTTTATAATAATAATAATAATAATAATAATAATAATAATAATAATAATAATAATAATAATAATATTAATAATAATAATAATAATCATAAATAATAATGATGATGATGATGATGATGATGATGATGATGATGATGATGATATGATGATAATAATAATAATAATAATAATAATAATAATAATAATAATAATAATAATAATAATAATAATAATAATATTAATAATAATAATAATCATAAATAATAATAATAATAATAATAATAATAATAATAATAATAATAAATATTAAATAACAGCAATAATTAAATAATAATAATAATAATAATAATAATAATAATAATAAATAATAAATAATAGTAATAATAAATAATAATAATAATAATAATAATAATAATAATAATAATAATAATAATAATAATAAATAATAAATAATAGTAATAATAAATAATAATAATAATAATAATAATAATAATAATAATAATAATAATATTATTATTATTAGTATTATTAGTATTATTATTATTATTATTATCATTATTATAATAAATAATAATAATAATCAATAACAATAATAATAATAATAATAATAATAATAATAATAATAATAATAATAATAATAATAATAATAATAATAATAGTAATATTATAATAATAATAATAATAATAATAATAATAATAATAATAATAATAATATTATAATAATAATAATAATAATAATAATAATAATAATAATAATAATAATAATATTAATAATAATAATAATAATAATAATAATAATAATAATAATAATAGTAGTAGTAATAGTAATAATAATAATAATATGAAGAAGACACTAGGAAAATACTGCCCTTGGACCAATTGTTCCTGTAGGTCACAGAACCAAGCCATTGTTACGTGGTCCAGTTCCACTACTGTCACCTCATCGACTCATCCCGCTATATACCGCCCATACTTCACCAGATTTAAGAATGTTCCTCCATATCCCTGTCTAAATTTTTAACTTTTTTTTTTTACGGGTTGGTGCAAGACATGAATCACGTCTTTTGTAAACAAATGACTGTAGTTTTGCGTGGCTAGAAACAATGATCCTAGAATTTGTTTAGTCGTTCAGGGACAATGTCATGATTGTAAGTGAGGGTGACGTGGTCGATATCAATAACCACAATTCGTGTCGTGTGTCACAATCAGCCGCGTGTTATGTCATGTTATTATCTCGGCTTTGTGCTGATTTTGCATGTTGATGTGTCCGTAATGGAGAGGATTATGTCACTATGAGGGCGGCTGATCCCCTGAGCCGGACCAAAAGCCGGGTCACTCACGGCTCTTATCCTACTGTTTATCTTGCTAAACTCACTTTTCGGCTGAAAGATTGGTCGGGTGAAAGTCGCCAGCCATTCAGACAGTGACGTGCTGGTGAAGATGAGCTATGAGTACCTAATTTGCATGTTGAAGGACGCTCACACCCCCTCTGTAGTCAGGATGGTCAGGGAGACGCCGGGCCGAGCACTAAACCCGTGGAACGTCACGCCCTCAGCCTAATGCACACACTTCTCATGCCTCTCTCCTCAGTAGCTTGAGTGTTTAGAGGGAAGCCAGGACGGACGTGTGGTCCCCGTCCTCCACCACCACACCAACTCACGCTCTCTTGACCTAATACACAGTTGCGGTGGTTGGACGGTCAATACTCCGGGTTCTGAGGAGACGGCCAATACACCGTGTCTCACCCTGGCTCACTGGTGTCTCCCTTGAGGCTTTGTAAACACTGTTATACATATATACTGGAGAATGTCCCTGTGACTCCCTGCCTCAATGCTCACTGTTATAATGAACCTAACCTAACCTAACTTAACCTAACCTAACCTAACATAACCTAACCTAACATAACCTAACCTAACATAACCTAAACTAACATAACCTAACATAACATAACATAACATAAAACAACCATGAAACACAAAATATTCTTAGCCAATGATAAGAAAAAACCCACAAAAAATATCAAGACACTACGACTGTTAATAAAATATCCCCCAACTGAGTGACGTTCATATCAGATCTCTCAACAACGAGCATTACATATAAACCTCAGGATGTATTATACACAGGTTGACGAAAAACAATTGCACCATTAAGTTATTTTGAATTGAATTATTTGACTGCCCATGTGAAGGATGACTGAGAATGTTCATCTATTTCAAAATGTGAAAAAAAGAGATTAGATAGATAGATAGATAGATAGATGGATAGATAGATAGATAGATAGATAGATAGATAGAGAGTAAGTATTTCAGGAACAATTGGCAGCTGTTTGTATAGTAAAGGTAAGTGAAGATCTTGTTGACGGAGTTCAGTCAGGTGGACACTGAACACTGTCCACCTGATCCGGGTCCTTGATGGCTGTGATATGCCACGTTTGTGTACACGTTACCTGGGGCAGTTTGTGCTGTAAAGTGTTGCTATCAACCTACTGTACCTGTCCCATTACCTCTGTGTGTGTGTGGGTGTGTGAACAAAAACCTCACCCCACACACACACACACACACACACACTCACACACACACACACACACACCTTTTCTTCATCTGGTGTCCCGGAGATTTCTCATAAGATTGTGTGGTCGTCCCTAGAGGTCCATTACCTACATGAGCTCTCTTACCCTCACACCTTCAGTAGGACACTCACCAACACCTGTATGTTTCATCAGACAGACTCACAACACAATGATCTGTATCGCAGGAGAAATGTATCCTGTCTCTCTCTCTTTCTTTTTCTCTCTCCCTCTTTTCTTTCTATAAATCTCCTCCCACTACATCCCGTCTCTCTCACATCTTTTCCGAAGGTTCCTCGTTGACTCAAATCTCCTGATTCATGCTATTTCTGTTTTATTTTTTATATGATATATACAAAACGAGATCTACAGGAATTTCATTAACCCAAGGGGAACAGAAGGGGTTGTGGAGTGGAACGCGAGATTTTGAGATTTAAAGTGAATCCCTGTGTAAAGTGACACACCTTGTTTAGTCTGACTGGGGAAAAACTAAAGGAAAATGGACAAGAGGAATGTTAGAGGACTGGACGAGGGAAATGCTGGAGAATTAATGCACTGGAGAACTGGAGCACCCAGTGGGATCTCCCAGCGCCCAGGAGATCTCCCAGTACCCAGGGGTATTCCCAGCATCCAGGAGGATCTCCCAGCGCCCAGGAGATTTCCCAGTACCCAGGTGTATTCCCAACATCCAGGGGGATCTCCCAGCACCCAGGGAAATATCTCAGTAGCTAAGAGGATCTCCCAGCATCAAGGAAGACCTCTTAGTAACCAGATATTTTTTTTCAGCGCTCACAGAAACTCTCAGCACTCTCAGGACTTCTTAGTACCCACAGAACCTCTCAGTACCCACAGAAACTCTCAACACATACCCCAGTTATCTACACCTATCTTTTCCACATGTACACTAGTTTTTATCCAATATTTATCAACCTATACACAGACACTCACTCTATTTTAAACGCTGTATGCACGTTTTGTTGGTGATGCAAACATTCGAGGCTGTGCCCTTTTTTTTCTGTCGTATAAGTAATTCAGAGTGTCAATGTTAACTATACGTGAGCTCCCATCTGAGAGTTTATTTACCTAGCTCAAGTTTTGTCGGAAAAGTTGAGCCTCGATGTTTATATTCCAAAAGGTGTGTAGAAATGCCCGAGGTTCTCTTACACTTATATAATATTTCAATGTGTCTTGATATTAGTTTTAATTTTATCGTGTGTGGTTTTGTGTTTTACTTGAATATTATATTGATGTACAGGGAGTGAGTGTATAGTAAGATACGTTTTGAAAGGTTTTAGCTTAGTATTGTAAGGTTTTATCAGATATACAGAGATGTGTGTGTGTGTGTGTGTGTGTGTGTGTGTGTGTGTGTGACCTGTACAGATAGAAAAATAAACACACAGATGTCTGGCTAAGTATATACACACACATCAACACACAAAGAATCACCGTAGTGTAGAGTCCTTGAGGCAGGGTCTCCCACTCACTCCTAAGTAATAATGAAGACGACCTCCTTCAGCCCTCACACTCGAGTTAAACTCTTTCCTGAGACTTGATTTTCCGTGAAATATGCCTCTTGAGTCTTACCCTCAGAGCTATAACTGGGAGGAAGGGAGGGAAGGAGGAAGAGTATGAGAGGAAGGGGTATGGAGGAGGAAGGAAGCAGAGGATGGGACGGGGGGAAGGAATGGGAGGGAGGAGAGGAGGGGGGGGATGAGAGGGAGGAGGGATATGAGGGATGGGATGAGGGAGGGAGGTGCTTGAAGACACAGGCACGACGGACTTCTCTTAAATATTACCACACACACACACACTCACACAGACTCACACACACACAGACTCACACACACACACACACACACAGACTCACACACACACACACACACACACACACACACACACACACACACACACACACATTGTATATCTCCCTCAATATTATATAATCTATGTGGACCAAAACAAAGATTGAAAGATAGATAATTACACCCTCTGTGGTCTCCTAATTACCCTAATTTTCGACTAATTATCGTGTTTGTGTCTTAAATTAAAGCAAATTATTCCTGGAGATCTTTCACGGGTTTTAATTACCACTGTGACAATCAAGCCGTCACCGGTCTAATAGCCTGGTAGTCTACACAGCCGGGACGGATACATAAACAAGGCCATTCGGTCGTTTAATCAATTAACATGTTAACAACTGTATATCTGTAACTAGACCTACGTACTTTTTAAAAATACCAAACCTAACCTAACCTAACTCATTAGTATAATATTTAAATTATCTCTAAAGACTATCAGGTATATTGGTTAATTTAAAAGAGGTTAATTAATAACTCACCTCCGTGTAGTTCTCGTTTTCTATGGAGTTTAAATCTCAGCAGTTGACCGTTACGCTCCCGTGATTTAATCCTTTTAAATCGTCACTTCTCGGGTTATTCATCAGTTTTCCTTATATCACTAAACACTACAGTCACTCATGTTATTACTGTTTAAAAATGTTCACTATTAGTCATACTGTTTACAAATACCGATAACAAAACGCGAACCAAAAAAACAAGACTTTCCACTTGCGTAATCTGAGGAGAACTGAAGCGTGAGGCGGCAGTTTAAACTTTAAATAACCAACCCTATCACCTCCCAGCCTTCTAATTGGTCAATGGAAATCTCTCTGGCTCCTGATTGGTCATTGTGTATTTTAAATCGAACAAGATTTGTGAAGTGACATATTGACACACCAAGAACCGTTAAATTGACTGTTAACTCTTTCCTTTCACAACCTCTTAATACCTCACTTTCCATTACCTCCACCACCATTTTCACAATCCTCCAACCACACAATTTCTCCACACCAGATTCTCCATAATTTCACCTCACCAAATCCCACACCCTCCACCACCAGACTTTCCACAACCTTCCACCACAGACTTCTCTCTCCAGTCTTCCTTCCACAAGGCTCTTCCTCTCACATTTTCACAATTCTCTTTCCTCACCAGCTTCTCTTCAGCCCTTCTCCAACCAACCTATCTTCCTTACCCCTTCCACCAACCAAACTTCCTTCGTTGACCCTCCAACCAACCAGACTTCCCTCCACAACCCTCATGTCATATCATGTCTTCTCATGACATGTCACATATTGATATGACTTGACGTGTCATATCATGTCATATGTTCTGTCTTGACATGTCATGTGTTGATATGACATGACATGACTTGACGTGTTTTGCCATATGTTCTGTTATGACAAGTCACGTGACATGACATGACATTTCATATTGTGTTCTGTCGTGACATGTCACATATTGATATGACATGACATGACTTGACGTGTCATGTTATGTCATATCATGTTCTGTCATGATATATTACATTGATTTGCCCTGACATGACTTGACTTGACGTGTCATGTCATATCATGTTCTGTCATGACGTGTCACGTATTGATATGACATGACATGACTTATCGTGTTATGTCATGTCATATCATGTTATGTCATGCAAGTCACGTCACATGACATGACATGTCATGCAATGATATGACATGACATGACATGACGTGTCAATTCATGACATATCACGCATTGATTGACATGACATGACTTGACGTGGCATGTCATGTCATCTCATGTTCTGTCATATATCACGTATTGGTGTGACATGACTTGACGTGTGATGTCACGTCATGTGTTGTCATGTCATGCCATATATCATTACGTGATATATCACAACATGACGTGGCATGATATGACACGGCACGTCAAGTCATGTCATGGCATACCAGTATGTGACATGTCATGTCATATCGTTACGTGACTTATCACAGAACATGATATGACATGACATGACATGACAGGTAGTGCAGGGAAAATTGGTTGGTTGGAGGGTTGTGGAGGGGAGTCTGGTTGGTTGGAGGGTTGTGGAGGGAAGTTTGGTTGGTTGGAGGGTTGTGGAGGGAAGTTTGGTTGGTTGGAGGGTTGTGGAGAGTTTGGTTGGTAGGAGGGTTGTGGAGGAAAGTTTGGTTGGTTGGAGGTTGGAGGAAGTTTGGTTGGTTGGAGGGTTGTGGAGAAGTTTGGTTGGTTGGAGGGTTGTGGAGGAAGTTTGGTTGGTTGGAGGGTTGTTGGAGGAAGTTTGGTTGGTTGGTGGGTGTGGAGGAAGTCTGGTTGGTTGGAGGTTGTGGAGGAGTCTGGTTGGTTGGAGGGTTGTGGAGGGAAGTTGGTTGGTTGGTGGGTTGTGGAGAGGAAGTCTGGTTGGTTGGAGGGTTGTGGAGGAAGTTTGGTTGGTTGGAGGGTTGTGGAGGAAGTTTGGTTGGTTGGAGGGTTGTGGAGGGAGTTTGGTTGGTTGGTGGGTTGTGGAGGGAAGTCTGGTTGGTTGGAGGGTTGTGGAGGAGTCTGGTTGGTTGGGAGGGTTGTGGAGAGTTTGGTTGGTTGGTGGGTTGTGGAGGGAAGTCTGGTTGGTTGGAGGGTTGTGGAGGGAAGTTTGGTTGGTTGGAGGGTTGTGGTGGGCAGTCTGGTTGGTTGGAGGGTTGTGGAGGGAAGTCTGGTTGGTTGGAGGTTGTGGAGGGAAGTTTGGTTGGTTGGAGGGTTGTGGAGGAAGTTTGGTTGGTTGGAGGTTGGAGGGAAGTTGGTTGGTTGGAGGGTTGTGGTGGGCAGTCTGGTTGGTTGGAGGGTTGTGGGGGAAGTCTGGTTGGTTGGAGGTTGTGGAGGGAAGTTTGGTTGGTTGGAGGTTGTGGAGGGAAGTTTGGTTGGTTGGTGGGTTGTGGAGAAGTCTTGGTTGGTTGGAGGGTTGTGGAGGAAGTCTGGTTGGTTGGAGGGTTGTGGAGGGAATCTGGTTGGTTGGAGGGTTGTGGAGGGAAGTTTGGTTGGTTGGAGGGTTGTGGAGGGAAGTTTGGTTGGTTGGTGGGTTGTGGAGGGGTCTGGTTGGCTGGTGGGGTGTGGAGGGAAGTTTGGTTGGTTGGAGGGTTGTGGAGGGAAGTTTGGTTGGTTGCAGGGTTGTGGAGGGAAGTCTGGTTGGTTGGAGGGTTGTGGAGGGAAGTCTGGTTGGTTGGAGGGTTGTGGAGGGGTCTGCTGGTTGAGGGCCAGAGGGAAGTCTGCTGGTTGGAGGCTGGGAGGGGCGGTTGGCTGGAGGGCTGTGGAGGGGCCTGCTGGGTTGGAGGTGGAGGGAAGTCTGGTTGGTTGGAGGGTTGTGGAGGGAAGTCTGGTTGGTTGGAGGGTTGTGGAGGGAAGTCTGGTTGGTTGGAGGGTTGTGGAGGGAAGGAGTTAATTTGGGTCAATTTAACGGTTCTTGGTTTGTCAATATGTCACTTCACAAATCTTGTTCGTTTTAAAATACACAATGACCAATCAGGAGCCAGAGAGGTTTCCATTGACCAATTAGAAGGCTGGGAGGTGATAGGGTTGGTTATTTAAAGTTTAAACTGCCGCCTCACGCTTCAGTGCTCCTCAGATTACGCAAGTGGAAAGTCTTGTTTTTTTGGTTCGCGTTTTGTTATCGGTATTTGTAAACAGTATGACTAATAGTGAACATTTTTAAACAGTATTAACATGAGTGACTGTAGTGTTTAGTGATATAAGGAAAACTGATGAATAAACCCGAGAAGTGACGATTTAAAAGGATTAAATCACGGGAGCGTAACGGTCAACTGCTGAGATTTAAACTCCATAGAAAACGAGAGTCATGACGGAGGTGAGTTATTAATTAACCTGTTTTAAATTAACCAATATACTTTGTAAGTGAGTACCCGATGGACCAGTGCATTTAAATTCATTTCTCGTGTGGTATAATGCAGCCCCCCCCCCCTCTCTCTCTCTTCTATATATATATATATATATATATATATATATATATATATATATATATATATATATATATATATATATTGTCTACCATACATATACAACCGTTAAGTAGACGATATAGCGAGTATATAACTTTTATGTATTTAATATATCAAGGCAAAGATACGAACGCACATAATAACTACAAGATACACTATATAACGTTATAGGTAGTACATTAATAACGGATTATGATATATATTATACAGTGATCATCGGTTGATATAGGAATTATAAGTCGTACTATATAATAATTAATTTATATATTAACCATAAGTTAAGATAAATACTTAAAATATCTATATATTGATCAAACGACATATTATATATACCACAATGTTTATATCAATACAAGGCCTGATATATACTCACTATAGGCTTATATATTGATAACAAGGCCTACTATATAATTAGTATAGGTTGATATATGAGGTCAGGTGAGGGATAACCGGTATTCAGGTCAGGTTATCAAGACCTTTACAAAGTGGCTGATATGACCAAGTATGGTGGGGCTTCCTCTCTCCCCTTCCCTGCCCCTTACCTCCATTATCTCCCTTCCTCTCCCCCTTCCCCCCATCTCCATTGTCCTTCCTCTCTACCCCCCCAGAGTCAGGAGGAGGAGGGGAAGATGAAGGAGAAGGCTGAAGATTGATGGTGTATAATGTGATTCTGTCCTTTTCCTTCTCTACGGTCAGGAGGAAGAGAAAGAAGACTAATGATTTATAATATGATCGAGCCCTCCTTCTCCCCCCCAGATTAGAAGGAAGAGGGGAAGGAAGATGAAAAGAAGAGAAAAATAAGAAAGAGTTGAAGGAGAAGGAATATGAGAAGAAGAAAGATAAAAGGAGGAGGAGGAGAAAAATAAGGATGAAATATAGAGAGAGAGGGAGGGAGAGGGGTGTGTTTTTGGAGGAGGAGCAGGAAAAGGAGGTGGAGGAGAAGAATTATTTTTGGAGGGAGTGGAAGGAATAGCTTAGATGAGGAAATGACAAAGAGAAATGAGAGGAAGTAAGAATAATTAAAGACAAATGAAAAAAAAATGAAGAAAAACAAGAATAAGATGAACTAGAAGAAGAAGACAAGAATATGACATAGAAGCTTGTTTGTCAGCTTCTTATGCCCCGCTTCACTTACATGTGGGTGGAGGAGGTGGTGTGTCTGTGCGTGTGTGTGTGTGTTGGTCCAGCAGCCGGCAGTTACTCCACTCCACCAACAAGTTATCACCGGCCGGGAGAAAAACACGATCACCAGGACATAAAACACCGGAAAGAAGGTCGAAAATCCAACTTTTGTGGAGAGGAAGAACGACCCTAAGAGAATGGGTGGGGGGGGCAAGGGAAGAGGAAAGAGTAAAGGAATGACGGGGAGAATGGGGGAGGGGGTGTGGGGAGGGAGGGGGAGGAGGGAAGTGGCGAGGGAGGGAAGGGGAAGGAGAAGGAGAGAAGGTAATGGAGCATCCTATGTACTTTATTTACTGACATAGTCTTTGTAGTTTATGTGTGTGTGTGTGTGTGTGTGTGTGTACGTATAGTGTGTATGTGTGTTTATGTCTGTAGCACTGACCTTCATATATTAATCAAAACTGGGCTTTGTTAAAACTCTTAAGAGGTTAATGTTAGCCCACTGACCTTGATGAATAATACACTAGGTCAAGGTCGTGTCAGAAATTCCAAGTATCTGTCTGTCTGTCTGTTTATATCGCTCTTTACTGTCCCCCCTCTGTCTGTCTGTCTGTCTCGCTCTTTACTGTCTCCCCTCTGTCTGTCTGTCTACATCGCTCTTTACTGTCTCCCCTCTGTCTGTCTGTCTGTCTGTCTCGCTCTTTACTGTCTCCCCTTTGTGTGTCTGTCTGTCTGTCTCGCTCTTTACTGTCCCCCCTCTGTCTGTCTCGCTCTTTTATTGTCTCCCTCTGTCTGTCTGTCTGTCTCGCTCTTTTACTGTCTCCCTCTGTCTGTCTCGCTCTTTACTGTCTCCCCTCTGTCTGTCTGTCTGTCTCGCTCTTTACTGTCTCCCCTCTGTCTGTCTCGCTCTTTACTGTCTCCCCTCTGTCTGTCTCGCTCTTTACTGTCTCCCCTCTGTCTGTCTCGCTCTTTACTGTCTCCCCCCTGTCTGTCTGTCTGTCTCTCGTCACAAAGTACCATAAATCCCCTAACCAGTAATATATATTCCACAAGATCCGTACTGCTGGATTTTATTGTTTCGAAATAAACATATTAACATTTTAAGAGAGAAGAGGACCATAGAATTAATGGTATTTTCTACTCTGAAGTGGTACCGTCTCTCTCTCTCTCTCTCTCTCTCTCTCTCTCTCTCTCTCTCTCTCTCTCTCTCTCTCTCTCTCTCTCTCTTCTTCTTCTTTATATGTCTCCTTTCTTTTCTCTATTTCCTTCTCTCTTTCTCTTATCTGTTTCTCTCATTATTTTCCCCTTTCTTCTCTGCGTTTCTCTGGCTGTCTTTCTCTTCCCTCTGATGGAGAGATAGAGGGAGATAAAGGAATGCTAGGTTGAGAAAGTGAGAGAGGGAAAGAGATGGAGGAGGAGAAAAAATAATACTAGAGAAAGAGAGGGAGTGAGAGAGGGAAAGAAAAACTGAGGGAAAAAAAGTGAAAAAGGGGATTGAAAGAAAACAGAAGAGAGAAGAGAATTCAACCATTTAATAATATTTTCCCGGATATTTTTTTAATTGCGCTGAAACATCAATGAATTTATTAAGAAAAGGAGGACATATTTTTCTCCCTAAATTTAATCAATAAGAGATATATTATTTCAATTATAAACCTGGTTAATGAATGGAATATATTAAGTTATATTTGGTAATTCCAAGTGGGTGATATAATGCCTTCGTTATATTGTGTTGATGAAGGAATCTCTAAGACGTATCGGAATGATTTTCTGCCAGCAATGATTATTTTTTCTTTCATCTAACAGACGCCATTACCGACCAATGGCTGGGGAGGAAAAGGGGGGGGGGGTGAGTGTGGATGTGGGAGGAGGTAAGTGGGGAAGTAGGAGAGGGAAATAGGAGTGGGATAGGGTCGGTGAGAGGGTAAAGGGTATGGAGACGTGGCGGTAGTAGGAAGGGAAAGAGGGGGGAGAGGAGATAGGGACGTGTGGAGGTGGGAGGAAGAGGGGTTAGAGAGGAGAGAAAAGGGGGAAATAGGAGGGGAATAAGGACATGTAGTTGGGAAGGGAGAGAGAGAGAGAGGGGGGGGGGATATACCTGTTATAGAATGAGTGTCATAATCGAGGTGGCAGGTTATCCTTTCATATATACTGTACTGTATATAATATAGTAAGAGTAAGGTGATAGTTGTTATACCTGGAGGCCTCTTTTCACCTGTGTTCTGACCTCCAGGTGACCTTTATGTAAACCTTCTTCGTTCATTGTTCTCCTTAGATTTTATTTCTTGCTATTGCATTTCTTTTATTCTCTTTTTTTTGTGTCTTAACTTGTATCTAGTCTTACCTTGGAGTTTATATATTATTTTATTTTTATTTTTTTTTTATGTTGGGATTTTCTTTTTCTCTCTGGTTCTACGTATTTTTGCTCTTCTCTGTTTCCTGATTCGTTTTTTTTCAGTGTTTCTGCACCCTGATCTTCTCTCTCTCTCTCTCTCCTTTTTTCACTCTCAATCTAGGAATATCTCTCTCTCCCTCACTTCCTCTATCTTTCTCTTTCTCTCTTATCCTCCTTCTTGGAATATATATTTATATATATATATATCCTTCATTCTCTTTTTTATGTCTCTTTCCTTTCTTCCTCCCCCTCTTCTTCCTCCTCCTCATTCTCTGTAAAGGTCGCTTCCTTCTTGATATAAGTCTCAAGACCCACTCGGGAATATGAACATGACTTGTGATGTCTGGTTTCTCTTTAGCTATATCGGGTATTTACTTCCCACAACAAGTCCCAGGTGAGCTTACACCATATTCCCAGATAGTATACTGATCTCAGGCCCACTAATGGCTCTTTATTATCAAATTTCACGTAACATTTGTTGTTTTATGTTGAAATAGTGAATTCTAGGTTGTATTACATTTATTTGGAATGGCAGTGGTGTTGGTTTAGCCTTTGTGTGAAGGATGAAATAAAGGTGTGATGATTAGTTGGTAATATCTGTGTGTTGAGAGGTTTTGGTATTGTTATTGTTCTTCTTATTCTTCTTATTTTTCTCCTTATTCTTCTTCTTTAACCCTTGGCTGACTTTCCTTCCTGGTTGATGAGTAAAGCCTTGACTTCTTCTCCCACACTTCAGTAGCACCAAGGAGGACGTAAACATTGTGACGAGCGAGGGTGAGATCTCTCTTGTAGGGTTTCTTCTTCCTACCTTCTACAAGTGGCTCCTCCTCTTTCTTCTTCGTCAAGTTCCTTCTCCTCCTTCTTCTTCTTGTTTCTTCTTCTTCTTCTTCTTCTTCTTAGAGTTTCTCTTCCTCCTTCTCTTTCTCTATGTTTTCCTTCTAATTTTAAAATTTCTCCGCCTCCTTCAAGTACCTCCTCCTCCTACTCCAACTTCTCCTCTGGATGAGCGCAACTGAGACTCGACCTAGACGCTCCTCAAGGAAGAAGGCCCTCCCTACCACATACTACCACATACTGCCCCTATAACTACACACTACTGTTACTACCACACACACACGCCCACACACTGCTACTACCACACACACGCCCACATACTGTTACTACCATACACACGTCCACACACTGCTACCACCACACACACGCCCACAGACTGCTACGATTACCACACACTACTGTTACTACCACACACACACACACACACACACACACACACACACACACACACACACACACACACACACACACACTTCTATACACACTACTACTACTACCCCACACCCATACATACTATTACACTCTACCACACACATTACCATCACACTACCACTACACACCACACTACCACCTCTACCATCACACCATTACTACCAGTACTACCCACATTACCACACCTACAATACACACTACCATTACCTAAGTACACACACATTACCACACACTCTACCACTACCACACATTACCCACCTCTACCATCACACCTACCATACTACCAGTACTACCCATTACCACACACTACACACACTACCATTACTACCAACTGCTACACACATTACCACACTCTACCACCACTACCCACCACACACCCTACCATCACACTACCATTACTACCAGTACTACCACACATTACCACACTCTACCACCACTACCACATTACCACACCTGCCATCACACCTACCATTACTACCAGTACTACCACATTACCTCTACCACTACCCACACATTACCCACACACTACACCCTACCATTATACAGTACTACCACATTACTACCATCACCTACCATTACTACCCATACTACCACACATTACCACACTCTACCCACCACACACCACACTCCACTCCCACACTACCATTACTACAGTACCACCTACCCACACCACCACTACCACTACCACACACTACCACCTACTACCAGTACTACCCACACACTACCACACTCTACCTACTACCATCACACACTACCACTACTACCACCTCTTCCCACTACAAGTACTACCACACATTACACACTCTACCACTACCACACACACACCATCCCACACACTACCATTACTACCAGTACTACCACACACTACCACTCTATCACACACTACCACTACTACCAGTACTACCACATTACACACACACACTACCACTACTATCACTACCTTTTCTAGGACCTCCAAGCCCTTTATGGTGCCTGGTTCAAGAACTTAGTGTGGCTCCTTGAAGCTATCCAAATAAACAGACAGACAGACCGAAAACGAGAGAAAATAGTATTGGTAATTTTTTTCCGCCTAACAAAACCTAATCTTCAACCATCTCCCTGTCGATTTGTCTCCATATTTCACCGACAGAAAGAGACAGTCAGACAGCCAAATAGACAGACAGAGAATTGGAGATAGACTATTGCCCATTTCTCTATTAAACGTTGTGATGTGTGTGTGTGTGTGTGTGTGTGTGTGTGTGTGTGTGTGTGCTGCTGTGTGTGTGTGTGTGTGTGTGTGTGTGTGTGTGCGTGTGATCCTTTTCCTACCTGTCTCCGTCACACCTGAGTCTTAGGTAATTTCATATGACCTCCTCAACCCTCATCCTTCTGTTGTGTGTCGCTTGACCTTAAATATTTTGTGTCTGTTTAGTTTTTAATGTTTATAAAGTTGATGAGTTATTTTGTGTTGTAAGAAGTCTCATGTATGTCTCTTACACACACACACACACACACACACACACACACACACACACACACACACACACACACACACACACACACACACACACACACACAATCTCTCTTTCTCTTTATCTCCTCTCTTTCTCACACTCTCTCTCTATTCTCTTTCTATCTCTCTCTCTCTCTCACAGATACATTAAGCCCACTCCATCTCAGTCACAGATACTCCTCTCCTCCTCCTCAGCCTCTGACTACAGCTTGTGTGGCCTCAGCATAAATGACATGGCTCCTCCATCACTCACCAACAGCCACTTGTCCTGAAGCATTTTCTTCCTCTGTTGTATATTGTAGTAGCAGGCTCTCTCTCTCTCTCTCTCTCTCTCTCTCTCTCTCTCTCTCTCTCTCTCTCTCTCCATCTTCACTTCCCCTCTCCTTCCCTCTTTTCTTACCTCCCTTCCTCCCTCCATTCCTTTTCTCTGACTCCTTTCCTCTTCCCTTTCTCTTTTCCCAACAATTAATTATCTTCCTGCTCACCCTCCCTCTCTCCCTCTACCCTCCTCCTCCTCCCCCTCTCCATCTCTCTCTCTCCTCCGCCTACCTCCCTCCTCCGTCGATCCATCGTTCTAACACTCCCTTCTTGCTTGCACATTATCATTTAATTGTAATCGTCTCTCCCCCTCGCCATTTTTATTTACTCGCCATTCTTCTCTGCATTGATTAACTTGTAGTCTTAATACTGCATGACACTGACAGTAGGTGAATATGAGGCAGACGTCATCACTAGTTTGTTTACAGTGCCTTGATGTTGTTGAATTGTTGTTATTGTTGTTGTTATTATTATTATTATTTATTATTATTTTATTATTATTATTTTTATTTATTATTATTATTATTATTATTATTATTATTATTATTATTATTATTATTATTATTATTTTTATTATTATTATTATTATTTCACCTTTTTACTTTAATTTTAATTATCTGATGTCTTCGGTATCATTTAATATGTAATTCTGGCCACACAAAAAAAAAACTTTACCAAAGGAGTCCGACTCTCTCTCTTTTCTCTCTCTCTTTCTCTCTCTTTATATCTCTATCTCTCTTGTTCTCTTTTTCTGTCATTTAAACCTCAACTCATTTATGTCTGTCTGTTTGTCTGTGTGTCTTCTCTTGCTCTGTCATTTAAACCTCTACTCTTCTCTGTCCGTCTCCTCGTCGTTTCATCCCCTCATTGTTATTCTCACTGGCGCTGTGCAGCAATACCTTAACTTCTA
>NW_024734533.1:0-22718 GCF_018991925.1 Homarus americanus | reverse complement strand
TATAATCTATGAGGGACTTAGTTATACCTCGATCATGGAACTTTGTTATACTCGATCAGGGCCTCTTTGTTATACTCGATCAGGGGCCATTGTTATACTCTCGATCAGGAACTTTGTTATACCCTCATCAGTGGCCTTGTTATACTTGATCAGGGGCTTTGTTATACTCGATCGGACTCTTGTTATTCTCGATCAGGGGACTTTGTTATACTCCGATCAGGGACTTGTTATACTCGATCAAGGGACTTTGTTATACCTCGATGAGGGCCTTTGTTATACTGGATGAGGGGATTCTGTTATACCTCGATCAGGGACTTTGTTATACTCGATCAGGGGACTTTGTTATATCTCGATGAGGGACTTTGTTATATTCGATCATGGGCCTTTTTATACTCGATGAGGGGCCTTTCTTATACCTGATCTGGGGATTCTTTGTTATACTCGAAAGTGGCCTTTGTTATACTTCTTTAGAGGCCTTTGTTATACTCTTTAGAGGCCTTTGTTATACTCGATCAGGGCCTTTGTTATACCCGATCAGGGGCTTTGTTGTACTCGAACAGGCGAATTTGTTATACTCAATCAGGGACTTTGTTATACTCGATCAGGGGACTTTGTTATACTCGATGAGGGCCTTGTTAAACTCCGATCAGAGGCTTTGTTATACCTCGATCAGGGACTTTGTTATACCCGATCAGGGACTTTGTTACACTCTGATTAGGCAGTCTGTTATACTCGACCAGGACTCTGTTATAATCGATCAGGACTTTGTCATACTCGATCAGGTGCCTTTGTTATACCTCGATCAGGGGAATTTGTTGTACCTGATCAGGGACTTTGTTATATCTGATGAGGGACTCTGTTATCCTCGATCAGCGGACTCTGTAATACTCGATCAGGACTTGTTATACTCTGATGAGGGGACTCTGTTATCTCGATCATGGACTTTGTTATACTCGATGAGTGGCCTTTGTTATACTCTCGATGAGGGGACTCTGTTATCCTCGATCAGCGGACTCTGTAATACTCGATCAGGGGACTTTGTTATACTGAAAAGTGGCCTTTATACTCTTTTAGAGGCCTTTCTTATACTCGAACAGGGGCCTTTGTTAAACCCCGATCAAAGGCCTTTGTTACTCGTTCAGGTGCCTTTGTTATATTCGATTAGGGCCTTTTTAAACTCGACCTGGGGACTTTGTTATACTGATCATGGGACTTTTTTATACTGATCAGGGCCTTTGTTATACTCGATCAGGGGACTTTGTTACACCCGATGAGGGACTTTGCTCTACTCGATTAGGGGACTTTGTTATACTCGATCAGGGGACTCTTGTTATATTCGATGAGGGACTTTGTTATACTCGATCATCGGAATTTGTTATACTCGACCAGGGTCTTTGTTATACTCGATCAGGGCCTTTGTTATACCTTGATCAGCTTTGTTATACTCGATCAGGGACTTTGTTATTCTCGATCAGGGGACTTTGTTAATCCGATCCAGGGGCTTTGTTATACTCGATCAGGAACTTTGTTATACTCCGATCAGGGGCCTTGTTATACTCTGTTCAGGCGCCTTTGTTATATTCGATCAGGGACCTTTGTTATACTCCGACCAGGGGCCTTTGTTATACCTCGATCAGGGCCTTTGTTATACTCGATCAGGGGCTTTGTTAAACTCGATCAGGGGCCTTGTTATACCTCAATCAGGGACTTTGTTATACCGATCAGGGACTTTGTTATAACTCGATCAGGACTTTGTTATATTCGATGAGGGATCTTTGTTATACTCGATCATTGGACTTTTTATACTCGATTAGGGGCCTTTTGATATACCTGATCAGGGGCCTTTGCTTTACTCGATCAGGAACTTTGTTATACTCGATCAGGGACTTTGTTATATTCGATGAGGGACTTGTTATACGCGATCATGGACTTTGTTACACTCGATGAGGGGCCTTTGTTATACTCGATGAGGGACTTTCTTCTACTCGATCAGGGTGTTATATCTGGATCAGGGGCCTGGTTATACTCGACCAGGACTTTTGTTATACTCGATCAAGGGCTTTGTTAAATCCCCGATCAGGGCCTTCTATACTCAATCAGGGACTTTGTTATACTCTGATCAGGGGACTTGTTATACTCGATGAGGGACTTTTTGTTATATTCGATCATGGGACTTTGTTATACTCGATCAGGGACATTGTTATATTCGATGAGGGGACTTTTGTTATACTCTGATCATGGACTTTGTTATACTCGATGAGGGGCCTTTGTTATACCTTTCGATGAGGGGATCTTGTTCTACTCCGGATCAGGACTTTGTTATACTCGATCAGGGATTTTTGTTATATTCGATGAGGACTTTTGATATACTCGGATCATGGGACTTTCTTTATACTCGATCAGGGGCCTTTGTTATACTCGATCAGGAATGGTTTTCTCGACCAGGGAGTTTGTTTATACCGGATCAGGGGACTTTTGTTATACTCGGGGATCAGGGACTTGTTTACTCGGTGAGGGGTTTTTGTTATACTCGATCAGGGAGTTTGTTAACCCCGATCAGAGGCCTTTGTTATACTTCCGATCAGGGGACTTTTGTTATACTCGATCATGGGACTTTTGTTATACCCGGAGAGGGGCCTTTTGTTATACTCGATGAGGGGACTTTGTTTTACACTCGATCAGGGACTCAGAATACCCGATCAAGGTAACATATTCGATGAGGGACTTTGTATACTCAACATGGAACATATACTCGATCAGGACTTTTTTACCTCGATTAGGCAGTCTATTATACCACACCAGGACTCTTAACCCGATCAGACTTTGTCATACTCGATCAGGTGCCCGTTATACTCGATCAGGGACTTGTTGAACTCGATCAGGGACTTTGTTATACTCGATCAGGAACTTTGTTATATTCGATCAGGGACTATTCTACTCGATCAGGACTTTAATACTCGATCAGGACTTTGTTACACCAATTAAGCAGTCTGTTATACTCGACCAGGGACTTCTTTATACTCGATCAAGAGAACTTTGTCATACTCGATCAGGTGCCTTTATACTCGATCAGGGGACTTTTTTAAACTCGATCAGGGACTTTATTATACTCGATCAGGACTTTATATAACTCGATCAGGGGACTTTGTTACACTCGATTAGCACAACCACAACAACCAACCAACCAAACCACCCACAGCAGACTCTGTATACTCGATCAGGTGACTTTGTTATACTCACAACAACAAACCAACCACAAACAACCGATCAGGGCCCTTTGTTATACTCGATCAGGAACTTTGTACACACCCGATCAGGGTCCTTTGTTATACTCGATGAGGGACTTTGTTATACTCGATCAGGGACTTTGTTACACTCGATGAGGGGCCTTTGTTATACTCGATGAGGGACTGTTCTACTCGATCAGGGGACTTTGTTATACTCGATCAGGGACTTTGTGACGCCAGTCGGGGACTTTTACACTCGATTAGGGGCAGTCTATTGCCTCTCGACCAGGGGACTCTGTTTATACTCGATTAGGGGACTTTGTCTCGCCTCGATCAGTGCCTTGTTATACTCGATCAGGTGACATCAACTCGATCAGGTACCCTTGTTATACTCGATCAGGGACTTTGTTGTACTCGATCAGGGACCTGTTATATTCATAACGAATCAGTTATACTGACATGTGACCTTGTCATACTCGATGAGTAGCCTGTTATACTCCAAGAGGCACTCTTTTATCCCCGATCAGCGGACTCTGTAATACTCAATGGGGACTTTGTATACACTCAAAAGTGGCCTGTAACAATCTTTAAGCCTTCCTTACACCCGAACAGGGCCTTTTATAAACCCGATCAAAAGCCACCAAAACAAACCAAAGACTTTGTTATACCACCAGAACCCTTGTTAAATACCCGATCAGGGCCCTGTTATACCAGATCAGGACTGTTAAACCGATCATGGACTTTACATACCAGATCATGGACTTTGTTACACTCGATCAGGGACCTCATTAATTCGATGAGGGACTTTACAATACTCGATCATGGGACTATTACACCGATCATACACCTGTTATACTCGACCAGGAACTTTGTTATCCTCGACCTGCAAACTGTTATATTCGATCAGGGGACTTTGTTAAACCGATCAGGGCCTTTATTATCTCAATCAGGAACTTTGTTATACTCGATCAGGAACCTTGAAACACTCGATCAGGGCCTTTGTTCTCATTAAGGCACCTTTGTTATATTCGATAAGTAACTTTGCCGATACCAATCATCGACTTCGTTATACGACCGGACTCTTATATAACGATCAGGGCCTCTACACTCGATCAGGGACATCATACCCGATCAGGACTTTGTTATACTCGACCAGGACATTGTTACACTCCAGAGCGCTTTTGAAATACTCATCAGGACTGCTCTCTACTCGACCACGGGACCTTGTTATACTCGATCAGGGCTATCAAACTCTATCAGGACTTTCAAAACCAAACCTGTTATACTCGATCAGGGACTTTTTTATACTCGATCAGGACTTTGTTATTCCGATCAGGGACTTTGTTATACTCGATCAGGCCTTCGATATACTCGATCAGGAACTTTGTTATACTCGATCAACAACTGTTATACTCGATTCAGGCACCTTTGTTATATTCGATCAGGGCCATTATAACCGACCAGGGACCTTGTAATACCCGATGAGGGCCTTTATATATACTCGATGAGGATACTTTCTTCTCGATCAGGGACTTTCATTACATCGATCAAGGGAATTTGTTATATTCGATCAGGGACGATATCCTCGACAAGAGCAATATACCCGATCATGGACTTCGATATACTCGATCAGAACTTTGTTATACTCGATCAAGCCCTGTTATACTCGATCCAGTCACCTTTGTTATATCCGATCATGGACCTTCCATACTCGACCAGGGCACTTTGTTATATTCGATGAGGGACTTGTTATACCAGATCAGGGACCTCCTTATACCCGATCAGGGCAACTCAACAGCCATACCACAACTTTAACGATCAGGGACTTTGTTATATTCGATGAGGGACCTTAATATACTCGATCATGGGACTTTTATATACTCGATCAGGACCTTTGTTACACTCGATGAAGACCCTGCTACACTCGATCATGGGACTTTGTTAATACTCGATGAGGGCCTTATATACTCAATGAGGGACTTTGTTCAACTCGATCAGTGAACAATTATACTCGATCAGGGACCTTGTTATATTCGATCAGGTTTTATTTATACTCGATCATGGGACTTTGTTATACTCGATCAGGGCCTTTGTTATACTCGACCAGGGTTGTTATATTCGATCAAGGGGACTTTGTTAAACTCGATCCGGCCTTTGTTATACTCGATCAGGAACTTTGTTATACTCGATCAGGGAACTTTGAAATACTCGATCAGGGCCTTTGTTCTACTCATTCAGAGCGCCTTTGTTATATTCGATGAGGGCGCTGTTATACTCGACCAGAGACTTTCTTATACTCGATCATGGGACTTTGTTATACTCGATGAGGTGCTGTTATATACTCGATGAGGGGACTTTGTTCTACTCGATCAAGGGACTTTATTGTTATACTCGATGGGGACTTTAATGTATATTCGATGGGGTTTGTTATACACGATCATGGGACTTTATTTATATTCAGTCAGGGGCCTTTGTTATACTCGATCAGGGGCCTTTGTTATACTCGTTCACGGGATTTTTGGTATACTCGATCAGGGGACTTTGTTATAATTCAGTGGGGGGCTTTGTTATACTCGATCAGGCGAATTTGTTGCTTCGCCGATTAGGGGACTTTATTGCCTCGATGAGGGACTTTGTTATACTCGATGAGGGGCAGCATCTAAACTCCGATAAGAGGGCCTTTGTTATTTATACTCGATCAGGGGACTTTGTTATACTCGATCAGGGGACTGTTACACTCGATTAGGGCAGTCTGTTATGCCTTTCGACCAGGTGACTCTTTTATAATCGATCAGCGGACTTTGTCATACTCGACCAGGTGCCTTATACTCGATCAGGGGACTTTGTTGTACTCGATCAGGGACTTCGTTATATTCGACCGGGGACTTTGTTATACTGGATCATGGGACTTTGTTATACTCGATGAGTGGCCTTTGTTATACTCGATAGGGGACTCCTGTTATCCTCGATCAGCGGACTCTGTAGTAATACTCGATTAGGGGACTTTGTTATACTCGAAGAGTGGCATTTGGTATACTCTTTTAGGGCCTTTATTTGTCACTGGTAGATCTGACCTCCGTTACCTCCTGGCATCCCAGGAGTACACCTCTGACCTCCCTGGTTTAATTTCTGACACTCCTGGTTCACCTCTGACACTCCCAGGTACACCACTGACACTACCAGGTACACCTCTGACACTCCCAGGCACACCTCTGACACTCCCAGGTACACCTCTGACACTCCCAGGTACACCTCTGATACGCCCAGGTATACCTCTGACACTCCCAGGTACACTGCTGATACTCCCAGGTACACACGCCCGACACTGCAAAGATACCTCCTGACATTCCATGTGCACACCTCAGACACTTCAGGTGAACCTCGAACACTCCCATGTACACCTCAGACACTTCCAGGTAGACCTCAGACAGTCCCAGGTACACCTCTGACACTCCCAGGTACTCCTTTGACGCTCCCAGGTACTCCTCAGACCTCCAGTTACACCCTGACACTCCCAGGTACACCTCTGACAATCAGGTACACCTCAGAGCACACCCAGGTACACACCTCTGACACTTGTACACCCCTGACACTTCCAGGTACACCCCTGACACTTCCACGTACACCTCTGACACTTCCAGATACACCTCTCACACTCCCAGGTACACCAATCACACTCCCAAGTGCAACTCTGACTCTCCCAGGTACACCACTGACACTACCACGTACACCTCTGACACTCCCAGGCATACCTCTGACACTCCCAGGTACACCTAAGACACTTCCAGGTACACCCCTGACACTTCCAGGTACACACCCTGACACTTCCAGGTACACCTCTGACACTCCCAGGTACACCAATGACACTCCCAGGTACACACCACTGACACTTCTGGTACACCTCTGACACCCCAGGTACATCAATGACACTCAGGTACACCTCTGACATAAGGTACACCTCTGACACTCCCAGGTACACCTCTGACACTCCCAGGTACACCTCTGACACTCTAAGGAACACCTCTGACACTCCCAGGTACACCACAATGACACTCCCAGGTACCCCCTAACACTTCAAGGTACACCCTGACACCCCAGGTACACCTCTGACACTCCTGTGTACACCTCCCATACTCTAAGGAACACCTCTGACACTACACCCTGACACTCCCAGGTACACCAATGACACTCCCAGGTACACCTCTGGCACTCCCTGGTACACCTCTGACACTCCCTGTTACACCAATGACACACTCAGGTACACCCTGACACTTCCAGGTACACCCCTGACACTTCCTGGTACACCAATGATACTCCCAGGTACACCGGTGACACTCCCAGGTACACCGCTGACACTACCAGGTACACCTCAGTCACTGCCAGGTACTCCTCAGACACTCCCAGGTAAAGCTCAGACACTCCCAGTAACACCTCAGACACTCCCAGGTGCACCTGTGACACTCCCAAGTGCACCTCTGACACTCCCAGGCACACCTCTGACACTCACAGGTACACCTCAGACACTCCCAGGTACTCCTCTGACACTACCAGGTACACTTCTCACACACCCAGGTACACCTTTGACACTCCCAGGTACACCTCACATACTCCCAGGTACACCTCTGACACTTCCAGATACACCTCTGACACTCCCAGGTACACCAATGATACTACCAGGTACACCTCTGACACTCGCAGGTACACTTCCGATACTCCCAGGTACACCTCCGATACTCCCAGGTACACCTTAGACATCCCTGGTTCACCTCTGATACTTCCAGATACACCTCTGACACTCCCAGGTACACCAATGATACTACCAGGTACACCTCTGACACTCCCAGGTACACCTCTGACACTCCCAGATACACCTCTGACACTCTCAGGAACACCTCTGACACTCCCAGGTACACCTCTGACACTCCCAGGTACACCTCTGACACTTCCAGGCCACCTGACCTTCCAGGTACACCTCTGACACTCAGGTACACCAATGATACTCCCAGGTACACCGCCCGGCCTCCCAGGTACACCGCCCCCACTGCCAGGTACACCTCGAGACACTGCCAGGTGCACCTCAGACACTCTAGGTAAAGCTCAGACACTCCCAGTAACACCTCAGACACTCCTGGTGCACCTGTGACACTCCCAAGTGCCTCTGACATTCCCAGTTACACCTCAGGCACTCCAGGTACACCTCTGACACTTCTGGGTACACCCTTGACACTCCCAGGTACACCCCTGACCCTTCAGGTGCACCTCTGACACTCCCAGTTACACCCCTGACACTTCCAGGTACACCCCTGACACTCCCAGGTACACCTCCTGACACTCCAGGTACAATGATGCACACCAGGCACACCTCTGACACTCCCAGGTACCCTCTGACCTCCCAGGTACACCTCCCAAACACTTCCAGGTACACACCCTGACACTTCCAGGCACACCTCTGACCCTTCCAGGCAACCTCCCCTGACACTCCCAGGCTCGCATCTGACACTCCCAGGTACACCTTGACATTCCCAGTTACACCTCGGCACCCTAGGTAATCCCTTGACACCTCTGTACACTCCCTTGACACTTCCAGGTACACCCTGACCCTTCCAGGTACAACTCCTGACACTTCCAGTTACACCCCTGACACCTCCAGGTACACCCCTGACACTCCCAGGTACACTCCTCCGACACTCCCAGGTACACCAATGATACTACCAGGCACACTCTGACATCCTATGTACACCTCTCTGACACTCCTGTGGTACCCTCTCTGACACTCCAGAACACCTCTGAGACCGCTGTGTGACACCCTGACAATTCCCAGGTGTACTCTGAACTCCCAGGTACACCCCTGACACTCCCAGGTACACCGCTGACACTCCCAGGTACAACCTCTGACAATTCTGTACACTACACACCCAGGTACACCTGACACTAGTGTACACTCCGATACTCCCAGGTCCACCCTTGACACCCTGGTTCACCTCTGGATACCCAGATACACCCTGACACTCCCTGGAGCCCACCAATGATACTACCAGGTACAACTTGACACTCCCAGGTACACCTCTGACACTCCAGGTATACCTCTGACACTCTCAGGAACACTTCTCTGACACTCCCAGGTACAATTCTTGACACTCAGTACAACTTGACACTCCCAGGTACACCTCCCTGACACTCCCAGGTACACCACTGACACTCCCTGGTACACCTCTGACACTCCCAGGTACACCAATGACACTCCCAGGTACTACCTCTGACACTTCAAGGTACACCTCTGACACTCCCGCACACCTCGACACCCTGTGCACCCCTGACACTCTAAGCACACCTGACACTCCCCAGGTACACCTCTGACACTCCCAGGTACACCTCTGACACTTCCAGGTACACCCTGACACTCCCAGTGTACACCTCTGACACTCAGGTACACACCTTGACACTCCCTGGTACACCTCTGACACTCCCAGTTGCACCCAATGACACACTCAGGTACACCTCTGACACTTCCAGGTACACCCCTGACACCTAAGTCCACCAACTCCCAGGTACACCCCTGACACCCCAGGCACACCGCTGACACTGCCAGGTACACCTCTGACACTACCAGGTACCTCAGACACTCCCAGGTACACCTCAGACACTCCCAGCAACACCCCTCAGACACCCCGAGGTGCACCTCTGACACCCCGTGCACACCTCTGACACCCCAGGCACACCTCTGACACCCACAGGTACACCTCGTGACACCCCAGTGTACTCCTCTGACACCCTCAGGTACACTTCACACACCCAGGTACACCTTGACACTCCCAGGTACACTACACATACCCAGGTACACCTCTCGGACATCAGTTACACCTCACACCCCCAGGTACACCATGACACTCCCAGGTACACCTCTGACACTCCGGTGCACCTGACACTCCCAGGTACACCTTAGCCATCCCTGGTTCACCTCTGACACTTCCAGATACACCTCTGACACTCCCAGGTACACCAATGACACTACCAGGTACACCTCTGACACTCCCAGGTACACCTCTGACACTCCCAGGTACACCTCTGACACTTCCAGGTACACCCCGACACTCCCAGGTACACCCCCTGACACTCCCAGGTACACCACTGACACCCAAAGGTACACCTCTGACACCCTGGTACACCCTGACACTCCCAAGTACACAACACACACCTCCAGGTACACCCCTGACACTCCCAGGTACACCCTGACACTTCCAGGTACAATGCCAATGACACTCCTGTACACCCGCTGACAATTCCCAGGTACACTCCTGACACTCCCAGGTACACCTCTGACACACACTGCCAGGTGCACCCCTGTGACACCCTTAGGTACACCTCAGACACCCCAGTAACACACCTCTGACAATCCCTGCACTCCAGACACTCCCAAGTGCACCCTCTGACACTCCCAGGCAATACCTCTGACACTCCCAGGTACACCTCCGACACTCCCAGGTACACCTCTGACACTCCCAGGTACACCCTCTCACACCCCAGGTACACCTCTGACACCTCAGGGTACACCCAATGACAATCCCAGGTACACCTCTGACACTCCCAGGTACACTCTCCGACATTCCAGGTACACCTCCGACACTTCCAGGTACAATTCCCTCTGACACTCCCTGTACACCTCTGACACTCCAGGTACACTTTGACACTTCTGGGTATACACTGACACTCAGGTACACCTCTGACACTCCCAGGTACACACCTCTCCTAACACTTCCCAGGTACACTTCCAGACACTCCGGTGCCACCTCAGACAATTCCTGGTCAACTCTGACACTCCCAGGTACACCTCTGACACTCCTAGGTATTCCTCTGACACTGCCAGGTACACCTCTGACACCATGTACACCTCCGACACTCCCAGGTACACCTCTGACACTCCCAGGTACTCCACTGACACTCCCTGGTACACCCCTGACACTCCCAGGTACACCCCTGACACTCCCAGGTACACCTCTGACACTCCCAGGTACACATCAGACACTCCCAGGTACACCCCAGACACTCCCAGGTACACCCCAGACACTCCCAGGTAGACTTCTCACACTCGCAGGTACACCTCCGGTACACAGTACACCTCTGACACTGCCCAGACACTGCCACGTACCCTCAGACACTCCCAGGTACACCTCAGACACTCCAAGATGCACCTCTGACACTCCCAAATGCACCTCTGACGCTCCTAGGCACACCTCTGACACTCCCAGGTACACCTCAGACACTCCCAGGTACACCGATGACACTCCCACGTACACCTCCGATACTCCCAGGTACACCTTTGAGACTCCCAGGTAAACCACCGATACTCCTACGTACACCTCTGACACTCCCAGGTACACCTCTGACACTCCTAGGTATTCCTCTGACACTGCCAGGTACACCTCTGACACTCCTTGTACACCTCCGACACTCCCAGGTACACCTCTGACACTCCCAGGTACTCCACTGACACTCCCTGGTACACCCCTGACACTCCCAGGTACACCCCTGTTGCTCCCAGGTACCTCTGACACTCCCAGGTACACATCGAACCTCCCAGGCACAGACACTCCCAGGTGCACCCAGACACTCCCAGGTTAGACTTCTCACACTCGCAGGTACACCTCCGACACACCCAGGTACACCTCTGACACTCCCAGGTACTCCACTGACATTCCCTGGTACACCTCTGACACTCCCAGCTACACGTCCAACACTCCCAGATCCACCTCTGACACTCCCAGGTACATCTCTGACACTCCCAGGTACACCTCTGACACTCTCAGGTAAACCTCTGACACTCCCAGGTACACCTCCGATACTCCCAGGTACACCTCTGACACTCCCAGGTACACCTCTGACACTCCTAGGTACTCCTCTGTCACCCCTTGATACACCTCTAACACTCCCAGGTGCACCGCTGACCCTCCCAGGTACACCGCTGACACTGCAAGTTACACCTCAGACACTGCCAAGTACACCTCAGACACTGCCAGGTACACCTCAGACACTCCCAGGTACACCCCAGACACTCCAAGGTGCACCTCTGACACTCCCAAGTGCACCTCTGACACTCCTAGGCACACCTCTGACACTCCCAGGTACACCTCAGACACTCCCAGGTACACCGCTGACACTCCCACGTACACCTCCGATACTCCCAGGTACACCTTTGAGACTCCCAGGTAAACCTCTGACACTGCCAGGTACACCTCCGACACTCCCAGGTACACCTCCGATACTCACAGGTACACTTCTCACGCTCCCAGGTACACATCCGACACTCCCAGGTACAACTCCGACACTCCCAGGCCACCACTGACGCTACCAGGTACCTTGACACTTGTACTTTGACGCTTCCAGGCTCTCACACTCCCGGTACACTCTCACACTCCCAGGTACACCGCTGACACTGCCAGGTACAATCTCTGACACTCCAGGGTACACCTCTGACAATCCTGCGTACACTTTTCCCACTCCTGCGTACACTTTTCCCACTCCCAGTACACTCTTTCACACTCCCTGGTACACTCCTGACACTCCCAGGTACACCTCTGATACTCCCAGGTACACCTCTGACATTCCCAGGTACTCCACTGACATTCCCTGGTACACCTCCGACACTCCCAGGTACACCTCTGACACCCTAAGGTACACCTGACACTGCCAGGTACACCTCTGACACTCCTTGGTACACCTGTGACATTCCCAGGTACATCACCGACACTCCCAGTTACACCTCTGGCACTCCCAGGTACATCTCCGATATTCCCTGTACACCTCCGATTCTCCCAGGTACACCTCCTGACACTCCCAGGTACTCCACTGACACTCCCTGGTACACCTCTGACACTCCAGTGCCACCTCTGATACTCCCAGGTACACCTCTGACACTCCCAAGTACTCACTGACATTCCCGGCACACCTCCGACACTCCCAGGTACACCTCTGACACCCGGTACACCTGACACTGCCAGGTACACCTCTGACACTCCTTGGTACACCTGTGACATTCTAGGTACATCACCGACACTCAGTTACACCTCTGCACTTGTACCTTCTCCGATATTCCCGGTACACCTCCGATACTCCTGGGTACACCTTGACACTCTCAGGTACTCCACTGACACTCCTGTACACCTCTGACACTCCCAGGTACAACCTTCAGTACTCCAGGTACTCTCCGATACTCCCAGGTACACCTCAGCACTCCCTGTTCACCTCTCTGACACTCCTGGTTCACTCCTCTGACACTCCCAGGTTCACCTCCTGACACCCCGGTACACCTCTGACACCTCCCCGGTACACCTCCGACACTCCCCGGAGCACCTCTGACACTCCCCAGGTACACTCTGACACTGCCAGGTACACCTCTGACACTCCTGGTACACCTGTGACATTCAGGTACATCTCCGACCTCCCAGGCCACCCCTCTGCACTCCCAGGTACATTCTCGATATTCCCTGGTACCTCCGATACTCCCAGGTACACCTTTGACACTAGGTACCTCACTGACACTCCTGTACATCTCCGACACTCCCAGGTACTCCTCCCGGATACTCCCAGGTACACCTCAGACACTCCCTTGGTTCACCTCTGACACTCCCAGTTCATCTCTGACACTCTGCTACACCTCTGACACTCCCAGGTACAACTCCTGACACTCCCAGGTACACCCCTGGACACTCCCAGGTACCCATCTGACACTCCCAGGTACACCTCTGACACTCCCAGGTACATCTCCGACACCTCCCAGGTACACCTCCGACACTCCCAGGTACACCTCCTGACACTCCCAGATACACCACACTCCCAGGTACACCTCAGACACTCCCAGGCACACCTCAGACACTCCCAGGTACACCTCTGACACTCCCAGGTACACCTCAGACACTCCCAGGCTACCTCCAGACACTCCCAGGTACACCTCAGACACTCCCAGGCCACCTCAGACACTCCCAGGTACACTCAGACACTCAGGTACATTCTGACATCCTGGTACACCTCTGACACCTCCCAGGCACAACTCTGACACTCCCAGGTACACCTCTGACACTCCCAGATACACCCCTGACACTCCCAGGTACACCCCTGATACTCCCAGGTACACCCTGAAACTTCCAGGTACACCAATGACACTCCCAGGTACAACCAATGACACTCCCAGGTACACCTCTGACACTCCCAGGTACACCACTGACACCAGGTACACCTTTGACACCTCAGGTACTCCTTGACGCTCCCAGGTACCTCCTGACACTCGGTACACCTCACTCCTGGTACACCGCGACACTCCCGGTACACCTGACACTCCCAGGCACACTCACACTTCAGTACCACTCAGACACTCCCAGGTACCTCACACTCCCAGGTACACCTCAGACACTCCGTGCAACTCAGATACCAGGTACATCTCTGACACTCTGCGCTACATCTCCGACACTCCCAGGCACACTCTGACACTCCCAGGACACCTCTGACACTCCCAGGTACACCCCCTGACACTTCAGATACACCTCTGACATTCCCAGGTACCCTCTGACACTGGTACAACCTCTGACACTCCCAGGACACCTCTGACACTCCCAGGTACACCTCTGACACTCCAGGTACACCTCTGACACTCCCGTGTACCTCCGACACACCCAGTTACACCCTGACACTCCCAGGTACACCCTGCACACCCAGGTGCACACCACTGACCTCCCAGGTACACCCCTGACACCCTCAGGTACACCCTGACACTCCCAGGTACACCCTGACACTCCCAGGTACACCCTGACACACTCAGGAACACCTCCGACACCCCAGGTACTCCACTGACACTCCATAGTACACCCCTGACACTCCCAGGTACACCTCTGACACTCCCAGGTATTCCTCTGACACTCCCTGGTACACCTCCGACACTCCCGGGTACAGCTCTGACACTTCCAGGTACACCTCATACACTCTCTGGTACATCTCTGACACTCCCAGGTACACATCTGACTCTCCCAGGCACCCCCCTGACACTCCCATGTACACCTCAAGACACTCCCAGGTACATCCCTAACACTCCCAAGTACACCTCTGACATTCCCAGGTACACCTCTGACACCCAGGTACACCCCTGACACTCCTGCTACACCTCTGACATTCCCAGGTACACCTCTGCTCACCAGGTACACCCAGACACTCCCACATACACCTCTGACACTCCCAGTTACACCTCCGACACTCCCAGTTACACCTCCGACACTCCTAGTTACACCCTCCGACACTCCCAGTTACACCCTGACACTCCCAGGTACACCCCTGATACTCCCAGGTACACCCTGATACTCCCAGGTACAACCCCTGATACTCCCAGGTACACCCCTGATACTCCCAGGCCTCCTGACACTCCCAGGTACACCAATGACACTCCCAGGTACACCAATGACACTCCCAGGTACACCTCTGACACTCCCAGGTACACCACTGACGCTACCAGGCACACCTTGACACCCCAGGTACACCTTTGACGCTCCAGGTACCTCTGACACTCCCAGGTACACCTCTCACTCCAAGGACACTGCCAGGTACACCTCTGACACTCCTGTGTACACACCTCTGACACTCCCAGGTACACCTCTTTCCCACTCCCAGGTACACTTTTCCCACTCCCAGGTAATTTCACACTCCCTGGTACACTCTGACACTCCCAGGTACACCTCTGATACTCCCAGGTACACCTCTGACATTCCCAGGTACTCACCTATTCCCCTGCACACCTCCGACACTCCCAGGTACACCTCTGACACCTTGGTACACCTGACACTGCCAGGCACCTCTGACACTCCTGACACCTGTGACATTCCTGTACACGACACTCCCAGTTACCTCTGGCACTCCCACGTACATCTCCGATATTCCCTGTACACCTCCGATTCTCCCAGGTCTCCTTGACACTCCCAGGTACCCACTGACACTCCCGGTACACCTCTGACACCCGGTACACCTCCAGTACTCCCAGGTACTCCTCCGATTCCCATGGACACCTCTGACACTCCCTGGTTCACCTCTGACACTCCCGGTTCACCTCTAAATCCCTGGTACACCTCTGACACTCCTGTACACTCTCGACACTCCTGGTCGGCCACCTCTGACACCAGCGTACACCTGACACTGCCAGGCTACACCTCTGACACTCCTGGTACACCTGTGACATTCCCAGGTACATCTCCGACACTCCCAGGTACACCTCTGGCACTCCCAGGTACACCTCCGATATTCCTGGTACACTCCGATACTCAGGTACACCTTGACAACTCCCAGGTACCCACTGACACCCCTGGTACACCTCTGACACTCCCAGTTACACCTCCAGTACTCCCAGGTACTCTCCGATACTCCCAGGTACACCCCTGCACTCCCCCTGGTTCACCTCTGACATCCCCTGGTTCATCTCTGACACTCCCGTGGTACCCTCTACACTCCCAGGTACATCTCCGACACTCCAAGCACCTCCGGACACCTCCCAGGTACACCTCTGACACTCCCAGGTACATCTCCGACACTCCCAGGTACACCTCCGACACTCCCAGGTACACCTCTGCACTCCCAGGTACACCTCTTACACTCTGATTCTCCCCATCACTCCCAGGTACACCTCTGACACTTCCCAGGTACACCTCTGACACTCGGTCGGCCACCTCGCACACCCCAGGCACACCCTCAGACACCCCAGGTACACCTCAGACACCCCAGGTACACTCAGACACTCCCAGGTACACCTCAGACACTCCCAGGTACACCTTCAGACACCTGAGGTACATCTCTGACACTCCCAGGTACACCTCTGACACTCCCAGGTACACTCTGGCACTCCCAGGTACATCTCCGATATTCCCTGGTACACCTCCGATACTCCCAGGTACACCTTTGACACTCCCAGGTACTCCACTGACACTCCCTGGTACACCTCTGACACTCCCAGTTACACCTCCAGTACTCCCAGGTACTCCTCCGATACTCCCAGGTACACCTCAGACACTCCCTGGTTCACCTCTGACACTCCCTGGTTCATCTCTGACACTGCGCCACTTGCCACTTCCAGGCTACCTGACACTCCCAGGTACACTCGACACTCCCAGGTACACCTCTGACACTCCAGGCACACCTCCGACACTCCCAGGTACACCTCCGACACTCCCAGGTACACCTCTGGCACTCCAGGTACACCTCTTACACTCCCTGATTCTCCTGACACTCCCAGGTCACCCCTGACACCCCAGGTACACCTCTGACACTCCCAGGTACACCTCTGACACTCCCAGGTACACCCCTCAGACACTCCCAGGTACACCCTCAGACACTCCCAGGTACACCTCAGACACTCCCAGGTACACCTCAGACAACTCCCAGGCACAATCCCTCAGACACTCCCAGGTACACCTTGCATCCTGAGGCCATCTCTGACACTCCCAGGTACACCTCTGACACTCCCAGGTACACCTCTGGCACTCCCAGGTACATCTCCGATATTCCCTGGTACACCTCCGATACTCCCAGGTACACCTTGACACTCCCAGGTACCCACTGACATCCCTGGTACACTCCCTGACACTCCCAGTCACACCCAGTACTCCAGGTACCCTCCGATACTCCCAGGTACACCTCTGACACTCCCTGGTACACCTCTGACACTCCCAGGTACATCTCCGACACTCCCAGGTACATCTCCGACACTCCCAGGTACATCTCCGACACCCCAGGTACACCTCTGACACTGGTGCACACTCCGACACCCCAGGTACACCTCTGACACTCCCAGTTACACCCCTGACACTCCCAGGTACACCCCTGATACTCCCAGGTACACCTCTGAAACTTCCAGGTACACCAATGACACTCCCAGGTACACCAATGACACTCCCAGGTACACCTCTGACAACTCCCAGGTACACCACTGACACCCCAGGCACACCTTGACACCCAGGTACTCCTTTGACGCTCCTGTACTCCTGACACTCCCAGGTACACCTCTCACTCCCAGGTACACTGCTGACACTCCCAGGTACACCTCTGACACTCCCAGGTACACCCCAGACACCCAGGTCACACCTCAGACACTCCCAGGTACACCTCAGACAACTCCCAGGTACACTGCACACTCCAGGTGCCACCTCAGACACTCCGGTACATCTCTGACACTCCCAGGTACACCTCTGACACTCCAGGTGCACACCTCTGACACTCCGGGTACACCTCTGACACTCCCAGGTACACCCCAGACACTCCCAGATACACCTCTGACATTCAGGCACCTCTCTGACACTCCCAGGTACACCTCTGACACTCCCAGGTCACCTCCTCTGACACCCAGGACACCTCCGACACACCCAGTTCCACCCTGACATTCCCAGGTACACCTCAGACACTCCCAGGTACACCACTGACCTCCCAGGACACCCCTGACACTCCCAGGTACACCTCAGACACCCCAGGCCACCCCTGACACTCCCAGGTACACCCCGACACACCAGAACACCTCCGACACTCCCAGGTACACCACTGACACTCCCAGTGCCACCCCTGACACTCAGGTACACCTCTGACACTCCCAGGTATTCCTCTTACACTCCCTGGTACACCTGACACTCCCCAAGTACAGCCTGACACTTCCAGGTACACCTCATACACCTCTGGTACATCTCTGACACTCCAGGTACACATCTGACTCTCCCAGGCACCCCCTGACACTCCCATGTACACCTCAAGACACCCCAGGTACATCCCTAACACTCCCAAGCACACCTCTGACATTCCCAGGTACACCTCTGACACCCCAGGTACACCCTGACACCCCTGACACACTCTGACACTCCCAGGTACACCTCTGACACTCCCAGGTACACCTCTGACACCCCAGGCACACCTCTGACACTCCCAGGTACACCTCTGACACTCCCAGGCACACCTCTGACACACCCAGTTACACCCCCCTGACACTCCCAGGCACACCCTCAGACACTCCCAGGCACACCACTGACCCTCCCAGGTCACACCCCTGACACTCCCCAGGTACACCCCAGACACTCCCAGGTACACCCCTGACACTCCCAGGTACACCGACACCTCAGGAACACCTGACACTCCCAGGTACTCCACTGACACTCCCTAGTACACCCCTGACACTCCCAGGTACAACCTCTGACACTCCCCAGGTACACTTTTCCCACCCCCAGGTACACTTTTCCCACCCCAGGTACACACTTTTCACACTCCCTGGTACACCTCTGACACCCCAGGTACACCTCTGATACTCCCAGGTACACCTCTGACATTCCCAGGTACCCCACTGACATTCCCTGGTACACCTCCGACACTCCCAGGTACACCTCTGACACCCAAGGTCACACCTGACACTGCCAGGTACACCCTCTGACACTTTGGTACACCGTGACATTCCCAGGTAGGTACACTTTTCCCACTCCCGGGCCACGCACTTTCACACTCCCTGGGGTACACCTCTGACCTCCCAGGGTACACCTCTGATACTCCCAGGTACACACTCTGACATTCCCAGGTACTCCACTGACATTCCTGATACACCTCCGACACTCCCAGGTACACCTCACGAGCACCCTAGTACACCTGACACTGCCAGGTACACCTCTGACACTCACTTGGTACACCTGTGACATTCCCAGGTGCATCACCGTTACTCCAGTTACACCTCTGGCACTCCCAGGTACATCTCCATTCCCCTGGTACACCTCCAGGCTACTCCCAGGTACCGCCTTTGACTTACTCCCAGGTACTCCACTGACACTCCCCTGGTACACCTCTGACACTCCCAGGTACACCTCCAGTACTCCCAGGTGCTCTCCGATACTCCCAAGGTACACCTCTGGCCTCCCTGAACACCTCTGACTTACTCCCTGGTTCACCCCTCTGACACTCCTGGTTCACCTCTGACACTCCCTGAACACCTCCTGACCTCCCTGGTACACCTCCGACACTCCCAGGTACACCTCTGACGCACCCCCAGGTACACCTGACACTGCAAGGTACACCTCTGACACTCACTTGGTACACCTGTATTCCCTGGTTCACCTCTGACACTCCTGGTTCCTCTGACACTCCCTGGTACACCTCTGACACTCCCTGGTACACCTCCATTACTCCCAGGTACACCTTTGACACTTCCCAGGTACTCCACTTGTTACTCCCTGGTACACCTCTGACACTCCCCGACACCTCCAGGCCTCCCAGGTTACTCCTCCGATACTGGGTACACCTCAGACACTCCCTGGTTCACCTCTGACACTCCCTGGTACATCTGACACTCCCTGGTGCACCTCTGACACTCCCAGGTGCATCTCCGACACTCCCAGGTACATCTCCGACACTCCCAGGTGCACCTCATCCCGAACATCTCCGACACTCCCAGGTTTCTGACACTCCCAGGTGCTGCCGGTACTCCCAGGTACACCTCTTACACTCCCTGATTCTCCCCTGACACTCCCGTTGTTACACCTCTGACACTCCCAGGTGCACCTCTGACACTCCCAGTACACCTCTGACACTCCCAGGTGCACCTCAGACACTCCCAGGTACACCTCAGACACTCCCAGGGTGCACCTCCAGACTTACTCCCAGGTGCACCTCAGACACTCAGGTCCACCTCAGACACTCCGAGGGTACATCTCTGGGCGCTGGGTACACCTCTGACACTCCCAGGTGCACCTCTGACACTCCCAGGTACAATTCTGACCTCCCAGGTACACCTCTGAAACGCCCCAGGTGCACCCCAGACACTTCCGGAATGCACCTGACATTCCCAGGCACGCCTCTCTGACACTCCCAGGTACACCTCTGCGACACTCCCCAGGACACCTCTGACCTCCAGGTACCTCTGACATCCACAGGTACACCTCTGACACTCCCAGGTACACCTCCGACACACCCAGTTACACCCTGACAATCAGGTACACCTCAGACACTCCCAGGTACACCACTGACCCTCCCAAGGTGCACCCTGAAACTCCCAAGTACACCTCAGACACTCCCAGGTGCGACACTCCCGGGTACACCCTGACACTCTCAGGGTGCCTCCAACACTCCCAGGTGCTCCACTGACACATTCCTAGTACACCCCTGACACTCCCAGGTACACCTCTGACACTCCCCAGGTATTCCTCTGACCTCTGGTACACCTCCGACACTCCCAAGTACGGCTCGCGACACTTCCAGGTACACCTCATACACTCTCTGGTACACCTCTGACACTCACAGGCACACCTCCGACACTCCACAGGTACACCTCCTCCCAGGTGCACACCTCTAACACTCCCAGTTACACCTCCGACCTCCAAGTTACATCAGCACTCCAGGTACACCTCTGACACTCGCAGGTACACCTCAGACACTCCAGGTACCTGCTGATCCTCAGGGCACCCCTGACACTCCCAGGTACACCCCTGACACTCCCAGGTGCACCCCCTGACTTGGGTACACACACAGGCACTCTCAGACACCTCCCGACACTCCCAGATTGCTCCACTGACACTCCCTAGTACACACCTGACGCACTCCCAGGTGCACCTCTGACACTCCCGGGTATTCCACTCTGACACTCCCAGGTACACCCTGACACTCCCCTGATACACCTCTGACACTCCCCAGGTACACCTCTGTTACTCCAGGAACACCTCCACATTCCCAAGACGCCGACACACCGGGCACTCGTTTCCGGTGCGCTACGTTGCTCCGGGCACTTCGACTGGTACACCGCTGACACTCCCCAGGTACACCGCCGACACCGCAGGGGTGCGCACCGCGACACTCCATGTTACACCTCAGACACTTTCAGGTACGCCTCTGACACTTCAGGTACGCCTCACACGAGCACTCCCAGGTACACCTCAGACACTCCCAGATTACCACCTCTGGCAGGTACCTGCAGCCAGACACGTCCAGGTACACCTCACTCCAGGTACACCAGTGACACTCCCAGGTACACCACTGACACTCCCAGGTACACCTCTGACCTCCCAAGGTACACACTCCCAGGTACACCTCTGACACTCCCAGGTACACCTCCGACACTCCCCGGGTCCCTTCTCCCACACTCCCAGGCACACCACTGACTTCCCAGGTACACCTCAGACACTCCAGGTGCACCTCAGACACTCCCAGGTACACCTCAGACACTCAGGTACACCTCAGACCTTACTCCCAAAATACACCTGTGACACTTCAGGTACACCTGTGGCCGTCAGGTACACCTCACCGGCGCTACCCAGGTACCACTGACACTCCCGGGTACACCACTGACTTCCCAGGTGCACCACTGACACTCCCCAGGTGCACCTGACACTCCCAGGTACACCTCTGACACTCCCAGGTACACCTCAGACACTCCCAGGTGCGCAGAGACACCCAGGTGCACCTCTGACACTCCCAGGTGCACCTCTGACACTCTTGGGTACACATCTCACACTT
>NW_024734532.1:352500-428512 GCF_018991925.1 Homarus americanus | reverse complement strand
TCGGTAGCTGGATTCGGTTACGTATTGCTGAGGGGGTATGGCGCACCACACCCTTCTTCCCAACCACACACACTTCCTCCTAACCACTCTCTCTTCTCCCATCCACACCCTCTTCCTCTCATGCACATCCTCTTCTTCCCCATCCACATCCTCCATCCACAACACTACCTCCCATCCACACACACCCAAAAGGGTTGGGTGGATGGGAAGTAGTGAGATGAGTATGGCGTGGTTGAGTTGGAGGTGGTGTAGGAGGGGGTTGGGTAGGAGGGAGGTGGAGGGAGGAGGGCTGGTGGGTGGGTAGGAGGTGATATGTGTTGGGTATAGGAAAGGTGTGGGGTGTGCACCTCCTCCCTCCTCCCTCACCCTCTCCCCAATGTGGATGGGACTAAGGTTTTCTCATTTCTTTCAGATTGTGTGCCTCCGAGGTGAACGTCTGACTGAAGTGAAGGCGTGGCTGACTGTGGACCTACAAGGTGCTTCTTGGAGGTAATAAAGGTAAAATTTATTTTGTTATAGTTGATAGTACTAACAGCACCGTAGTTAGACGTAGAATGCACAGTAGTAACTCCGCCTTGTTCAGCCGAACATGCCGGTCCCAAGCCCGGATAAAGGAGGAGGGCTACTGCAGTGTTGTATCTACCATTGCCATCTAACAAACACTTACAATATAAATTCTTCTGAAAAAAGGTAATATCTTCTGTCAGCAACAGAGAAAAAAGAAATTACATATGTACTGTACATTGTGTACTATGATTTTATATCTTTGTAGATAGGTAATAAAAAATAAAGAATTGAATATACAGTATATTTTTTATTTTCATATGTATACAATAACAGTCCAGAAGTTGATACAGAAATGCAAAATATCCTTGGTCATATAGCCTCATTTTATACCTGCATTGTCTAGGTACAGTATATATTAATTTACTGGCCATTCCTGCAGTCTTATGTTCTCTTACACCTACATTACCAAATATTAGCACAGAAAAAACTTGGAATGATTGGCAACATCACCAGATATCTTTCTCCCATGTCCTGAGAAATAATCACATTACAGTACCATTATTATTTCTCTGCAGATACATCAGTGATGGTGGGGCCGTCACATTATCAGCTGTTGTGGATTTCTCAAACATCTGTATTGCAGACTCCACATAAGGTGCGTATATTTCACTAGACCTTAAGGTTTTATAAAGTATCTTTTGTCAGGTTTTGGTCCTACACAAAATTTAGCTTTAGATAATAATGGAAGTCTTGTACTTTGTGAATAATTTTGGCCAGGTACAGTAGATATATTTCTAAATTTATCCAAGTGACCAAATCTTTAGGGGGGAGGGTGGGTCCATAAGTTGTTTATTACAATTTTACAAGATTTTTGTTTTTATTTTCAGGTAAAACACTTCCATTCAGCAATTGTTGTGCAGTGTCCAGATTGTCAACATTTAGTAAGTAAAATTCTTACTGTACTTTACTTTCATTTACTGTATATGGACAATACCTGTACTTTCAAATTAATAATATGTATGCAATCAAAAATGTTCTTTATGGTCATGGCCGACGAATTTCAAAATGAACACTAGACGCCCGTTCTCTCTGTAAGGTTATCAAAATCCTGCGTCCGAGGCATCTGTATCTCGGATGCATTTTTTGTGCCATCTGTGGGTATCTAGTAGTTTTGATTACATGTACCCAATTGGGCATCACATGGGCATTAGTTTGTAACAGTTATACAATGAAAGTCACTTTGATGTCAGTTGGTGATAATTATACATAGGACATGATATATACATTAAGTTACCCAGAAGCCATCATGTGGGTGTATCCAAGTTGATCACTTTAGTTCATGTTTCAGGTATAGTTTACAGTTCTACTGTACTTGTGGTTTATTTAGAAGATCATTATCATTCAACTTCGGAATATGAAACGTAAAGTTTATTCAATATTTATTTATTTTATTATACACAGATATCGTAGGAGTGCAAACCATTTATAAACACCTCCCAGTGCAAGTGCCTCTACCACTACAAATGCCTCCCCCGGTACAAACGCCTCCCCCGGTACAAACGCCCCCCCCGGTACAAACGCCTCCCCCGGTACAAACGCCTCCCCTGGTACAAACGCCTCCCCCGGTACACTGAACAACAATTACATATTACACTTAATATTACAAACCACTAACAAATGGATCCATGGGAGATATTCAAACCTCTCGCAATCCGTTTGACTGATGTCCGTGTATCTTGTTGTATACCTTGCTGATACTTCACCTGTGGACGAAAAATATATTATAAAATGGAAATTTTTGGCAATCACAGCAAAACTGTGGCTACCATGATAGTTAATGATGCTACTGTACATAATGTATCTTGCTATTTTTAATACTTTGTGTGGCATTAATCGAGGTTCACTCATACAGTCTTGAATGCATTAGTACTTTAAATAATTTCTCAAGTTTTGCTAAATCCTAAAAATATTTCGGTAATACTTAACTTTCACATTACACTATTCTTATAGTGAACAGAACACCAATTCTGTTCTTAGTAAGGTGGTAGTCATCAAGGTGTGGGACGCTGGACAGTAGTGGTCACCTTGTCATGTCTGGTTCATCTATCTTCCACACCAACTTCCTGCAACATGATTATATGTATTTAGATACTCTACATCTGAATTAATTAAGCTATTTTATATCACTACCAATACACCATATTGAGGTTAACTTGTACTGTATATTCTTAAATGCACTATTTTTAGTAATATCAAGTTTTGCTAAATTATATAAAAAAAGGTTTCAGTAATACTTAACTTTTACATTACACTGTTCTTACAGTAGTGAACAGAACACCAATTCTGTTCTTAGTAAGGTGGTAGTCCTCAAGGTGTGGGATGCTGGACAGTAGTGGTCACCTTGCTGTTTTGTCTGGTTCATCTATCTTGTACACCAACCACCTGCAACATGATTATTTGTATTTAGATATTCTACATCTGAATTAATTAAGCTATTTTATATCACTACCAATACACCATATTGAGGTTAACTTGTACTGTATATTCTTAAATGCACTATTTTTAGTAATATATCAAGTTTTGCTAAATTATATAAAAAAAGGTTTCAGTAATACTTAACTTTCACATTACACTGTTCTTACAGTAGTGTACAGAACACCAATTCTGTTCTTTCTTAGTAAGGTGGTAGTCATCAAGGTGTGGGACGCTGGACAGTAGTGGTCACCTTGCTGCCTGGTTGTGTCTGGTCCATCTATCTTGTACACCAACCACCTGCAACATGATTATTTGTATTTAGATCAATCTTTACCATCTAATGCAGTACTATCAATTATTACTACCAATACAATAACATTTACTCCAGAATTTTTTGGAATCTAAACTTGCATTATTATATATATGATATAGCCATGGTTGACTCAAACTCCTCCTGTATCACCTACACAGGAGCATTGTCCTTCCTCACTTTTTGGCTGCAGCAGTCTTCATAGGCATCATCCCCCACATGCCTTCACAGTACATGCTATTTTTTGCATCACATTTTTAACATGCACTCCATTCACTATTGCTTGAACACACCACCAGCCATGCAGGAGCTCCCCTCCACTGTACGAGCGCCCCCCACTGTACGAGCACCCGCCCACTGTACGAGCGCCCCCCCACGGTACGAGCACCCCCCTCCGCACTGTACGAGCGCCTCCCCAATGTATGAGCGCCCCTCCACCGCCCAATGCTCCTCCTTTCCAACCCTTCACACAAAATAAGTCCCTCTTGAGTCTTACTTCCAGTAGTTTTTTGGGATGGCCATACTAAGATCCATAAGTAACTTACCTGAGGAGGCTCAAGTAACATGCTGGGTGTTACATCTTGCTCAAGGTGTCGGTCACTTCCTCTACATTGGCATTCACGTACGTCAGCTGTTACCTGTAACATGTTTAAAGTTGTAATTTATGTACAATGAAGATTAAACATACAATTTCCATCTACCACCAGACTACATGTACTTATACTGTCCCCAATTGTTTACTTTAATACCTTATCTACAAAAGATCTTATTTTAAGTTGCATTAGTGTTTTAGTTTTCTTAATACCTCAACTAACATTTACCACAACAATAGTATAGCCAATCATAACAAGCCTTCATCACCAATACTGCTACACTACTAAATCTCTCCACACCGCTTTATACGCAACACAGTTTACCACAGTTCACTTACTGAACCCTCCCTTCCTTCCTCCCACCCCTCAAGCCCCCTTCTGTGTTCCCCTTGACAACTTGGTCACATTTAGCTTGAATGAAAAACTTTACCAACACACCCAACTTATAGTATACACCTGCTCACCCCATATGCCAATACACAAGCCTTATTGTCCCCCCCACCCTAATTACAACAAGCCACACCAACACAATGTTTAATGATTTCACAAGTCCCACAAGCTTCCTTTGCCTAAATAAAACTCTAAGTCGACTTTACCTGTTCTGGCATTTTAAGTTGCTTCTCCTTAGGTTCAGTATGATGTTACTTCTGGCCAGCTTAACCTGAGGAGAAATTCAGTACAGTGCACGATTAGATTTTGAAAAGGAAACTGCAAAGTATGCAAGCTATTGATTTTTAATAATCTAAACAAGTGAAATTTGTTCTAGTTTAACTTTCTGAATTCATGATCAGTTAACTTGGGGCAAATTTGAAGTTAAGTTCTTTAATATATTTGTTATCCAATATATAAACCTATATAATAGGTGACAATATTAATTTGGGTCAGTCTAGATAAGTTACATTTAATCTAAGTTTGGCTGATTAGGTTAGTTAAGTTGTTAGTTAAAACCCACCTACAAACAACCAGCTTTACTTACTATTAATCACTTTACTACTACTAATGCTCACTAATACTGTAACTAATTGGCATTTAGTCCTATACATTTTTATAGCACTTAATTAAGCTTTCCCAAATCTCTACAGCTCATCTTAATTTGACTCCCAGCTCAGTCTATCTAGACAGTCCACACAGTTCTCCAGAGCCCTTTGTGAAATTGCAGTTTCGTCCAATATACCCTAGTATTTTAGAAATTAGTTTATCCTGTGAATTTTGGGTCGATTCAATGGAAATACTTCAATAAGGAGATCTGAAGGTTGGGGATGGTTAAAAGTCAGGTGTGCACTGGCCGAAACTGCAATAATACCGAGCCCTCCAACACACACACAGTCCTCCAGAGCCCTCCAACACACATACAGTCCTCCAGAGGCCCTACCACACGCTCAGTCCCACAACACGCTCAGTGTTGAGTGGTTTATGGGCTGACCATACTAGCCAAGATATACAAGTAACTTAACTGATGAGGCTGAAGTAACATGCTGGGTGTTAAATCTTGCTCATGGTTCTCTCACTTCTCCGTTGGCCTTCACGTACATCAGCTGTCACCTGCAACATGTTTAAAGTTGTTATTTATGTTCAATGAAGGTTAAACATCAAATATACAACTCCCACTAGACCACGTGTACTTAAACTGTGTCCAACTGTACACAAGTTATCACTTTTTAATAATTTACACAAGCCTCAATTTTATCTAACTTCAAAATTAACTTTCTGAATTCATGATCAGTTAATATAGGTGGTTAATAAAATAAACTGGATTTACGTTTTGGGATAAGTTTATGTCTAACATATTTACTGTTTATTAGAAAATGTAATATTCATTTGGTTAAGTCTTAATCAAAGTTAGGTTGGTTAAGTTAGGTTAATAAAGTTAGTTAAAACGCACCCACAACATCTTGCTTTACTTGCTATATTTACTACTATGCTACTACTAATATTCTCTAATAACTAATAGGCATGTAGTCCTGTGTATTATACTGCCACTACAACTAATATTAATTTACTCTAAGATCAGTCTATCTACGGTTAGTCTACACAGTCCGCCACAGCCCTCCAACACACAGTCCGCCACAGCCCTCCAACAAACACATACACCTACAACACACACAGCCCTCCAACAAACATACACAGCCCTTCAACATACACACACACCAACACACACACACACAGGCTCCAAAACAAACACACACACACACACACACACACAACCCCCAAAACACACACACAGCCCCCAACACAGGCCCCCAACACACACACACACACACACAGCCCTCCAACACACACACACACACACACCTCCAACACACACACACACACACCCTCCAACACACACACACACCCCTCCAACACACACACACACCCACAGCCCTCCAACACACACACACACACACACACACACAGCCCTCCAACACACACACACACACACAACCCTCCAACACACACACACACACACAGCCCCTCCAACACACACAAGTCTCTACAACACACACAGCCCTCCAACACACACACACACAGCCCTCCAACACACACACACACACAGCTCCTCCAACAACACACACAGCCCTCCACACACACACAGCCCTCCAACACACACACAGCCCCAACACACACACACAGCCTCCAACACACACACACACTACTACCACCTGAGATCCCTTGTCCGAGAATTGCTGTTCGACACCACAACCGCATCCAGCCCATACGTGCACGAACTGATCGCTATAAGAACAGCCCAATCCCAACCATTGTAAAAATTATCAATAACTTGTAATAAATCAGTGTATTCACTCCCAGTAAACACTACTCCTTACACTGTCACTATGTTGAAATGAATCGTAGCCTGTTTTCGATCCCCATCTTAAGTTATTATATGTCTTATTTGTGTCACTTATGTTGCTTGTATATTATTTGTAATTCGTAACCCATTCCCCAAATATGTAACTGTATATTTTCAGCCTTCTGGCTGCCAAGCTCTTTCAATAAACTGTTAATTATTATTACATACATACACACACACACACACACACAGCCTCCAACACACACACACAGCCTCCCTCCAACACACACACACACAGCCCCTCCAACACACACACACACACAGCCCTCCAACACACACACACACAGCCCTCCAACACACACACACACAGCCCTCCAACACACACACACACACACACAGCCCTCCAACACACACACACACACACACACAGCCCTCCAACACACACACACACACACACACACAGCCCTCCAACACACACACACACACACACACAGCCCTCCAACACACACACACACACAGCCCTCCAACACACACACACACAGCCCTCCAACACACACACACACAGCCCTCCAACACACACACACACACAGCCCTCCAACACACACACACACACAGCCCTCCAACACACACACACACACAGCCCTCCAAAACGACAACAGTGTCTGCCAGACCTGACACACAGACTTATTAGGCCCCAAACACAGTCAGCCCCACATACACACTCCACTGCCCAGTGTAGGAGCAGTGTTGAGTGGTTTATGGGCTGACCATACTAGCTAAGATATACAAGTAACTTAACTGATGAGGCTGAAGTAACATGCTGGGTGTTAAATCTTGCTCAAGGTTCTGTCACTTCTCCGTTGGCCTTCACGTACATCAGCTGTCACCTGCAACATGTTTAAAGTGGTTATTTATGTGGAATGAAAATTAAAGTTGCAACTTCCATCTACCACTAGACCACTTGTACTTAAAACTGTCCCCAACTGTTTACATATATCATTACCTCCACATCAGTTTACTCAATTACTACTCACCAATACAGTAATGCTACACTATACTGTACTACACGTCTCTACACTGCTTCACGCACTATACACAAGGTTTACTAGACCTTCCCTCCCTCAAGCCCCCTTAAGTGTCCCCCTCGACAGCTTGGTTACACTTGGTTTGAATGACAAACTTCACCACAACCACCTGCTCACCCCATGTACAATTCCTTCGTATGGGAACAACCTATCCTATACACAACACCCCACACTCACACAAAATGTTAAATGACATCACAACAAGCTACACCCACCCACACCCCCTCACAAAACATTAAATGACACCATAGCAGGCTACACCCACTCACACCTTCACACAAAACGCTCAAATTTACCTCAAGGAATACTTTTATGTAGTGTGATAAGCTTCACTTCTCACTCGTAGTCTGTTGTCCCCACATACTGCACCGCACTGATGACCACATACTGCACCACATCAATAACAGAGGGCTTTGTACTGTAGTTAGATCTGTAGTCATTCCTTGATCTGGAAAAAAAATCACCAGCACATTGTAATACGTAGATTGGCAAAGGTTAAATTGATCTTCAGGTTAAATAAGCTGGGGGATGAATCTTCAGTCGAGCCAAACATTAACATTTTCCAGAGGTTAATTAGATGGTTGCTGCCTTTTTTACCAATACATTTTAACGGTGTCTATATATAGATCTCAACATTTATTTTAGGAACCCGGTGTAATTTGTTTTTTTTGTTTTACAAGTAGACAACCAACGAACCTCTAGGTTAGATTACGTTACGGTGTTAGGTTACTCTACGGTGTTAGGTTAGTTTTGGTTGTTGAGCAATGTGTTTTTCCGGTGGTAAAATCCATGGTTGTCCACTTAAAAATTACCAGGAACCCTTAATGTTACTGAATTTAATATATACTGTCTTCTGAAACACGTCAACCTCGACCTACTGAAACGTCTCGTCTCTCCTCGCCTCGCCCGGCGCCTAGCCTCGCCCGGCGCCCAGCCTAGCCTCGCCCGGCCTAGCCTCCCTGACCTGACCTCGTCCGGCTCCCTACCTCACCTCACCTCGCCCCTTGCCCTACCCTGCTCCTTGCCCGGCTACTTACCTCGCCCTGCCCTGCCCTGCCCTGCCCTCTACCTCGCCCCGCCCGGCTCCCTTACCTCGCCCGGCTCCCTACCTTACCTTACCTCGCTCCGCTCCCTCGCCTCGCCCCTTCCTGCCTGCCTGCCTCGCCTCGCCCCTTCGCTTCTGCCTGCCTGCCTCCTGCCTCGCCCCGCTTCCTGCTTGCCCTGCCTCGGCCCCCCTACCCCACCACCCCACCTCGCCCCGCTCCCTACCTACCTCACCTCGCCCTGTTCCGCTCCCCACCTCACCTCGCTCACTTACCTCGCCCCCACCTCGGCCCCGCCCGGCTCCCCTACTCCTGCCCCGCCCGGCTCCTACCTTGCCTCGCCCCGCTCCCTACCTCGCCTGTCCCGCCCGGTCCCTACCTTACCCTCGCCCGGCTCCCTACCTTACCTCGCCTCGCCCGGCTCCCCTACCTTACCCCACCCGTCTCGCCCGGCTCCCTACCTCACCCTCGCTCTCGCCCGGCTCCCTACCTTATCTCGCCCCGCTTCGCCCGGCTCCCCACCTTACCTCACCTCGCTTCTGCCCGGCTCCCTACCTACTCCCGCCCCCGCCCTGCCCGGCTCCCTCCCTACTCCCGGCTCCGCCCGGCTCCCCTACCTTGCCTCGCCCCGCCCGGCTCCCTTACTTTACTCCTTTGCTCCTGCCCGGCTCCTCACTTTACCTGCCTGCCCGGCTCCCCCACCTCGCCCTGCCCGGTTCCCTACCTTTCCTGCCTGCCCGGCTCCTCACCTACCTCGCGCCGCCTGCCCGGCTAAACCCGTAATAAATTGTTTCAACTCCCAGAAATCGTGTAAAGAGTAAGCAAAGAACTAGCCAGTAAAATATGTCAATTCCGCAAAAAAATAGTTACATATTTTTGTTAAACCGAGTCATTATGGCGCAGGTTTAAATGCAGAGTACAGTAGTGTGATGAACGTTTTGGGAAATGCGTAGTTATTGAGTTATGACCACCCGGCTCCGTCATAAGTGGGTCGAGCTTCGAAGCAGAGGAAATGTGAAATAAAATAAATACAGTAATCTAACCTAATCTGTCATTGTACTCACTTACTGGTAATTATTACGTGAATACGGATGTATGGTTTACGCTCGTTACCTTCCGGCTTATAGTTCAGGCTCGTTTGTCATGACTCATTTGGCGGTATATTTGCTCTAAAATATTAAAAATACTGGTTAGAAGTTAGAGAAACGCTTAATATAATACTAAACCATCTTAATGTATTAGTTTAGCTGCAAAGTAGGTACCATAGGCCTTACAGCCCAGTGAAACTTTTGGGTGGCATGACCCAATGAGGCAAGTGAACTGCTCCAACAACCGGCCGGCAACTTTTCTTACTTAAATCAGCTTTTATTACGCCTTAATTAACTATATTAAACACTATCCTAAAGAATATCCGAGTTATCTGGCCACTTTGCATACACACGCCTGGGAAAATATTTACACGTATATAATGAGACTAGAGATGGGTGAGAGCTTACCTGCCTGTCAGCTGCAGTTGGTGAGGTGAGTGGTCGGTAAGAAAGAGGTAGGGCGGGGTTTAGAGCCATTTTATACGAAGGTTCAAGGACGTCACGAAGGTTCATTGAATCATTTTGATGCTTCATTGAGGCATTCGAAGCTTCAAAACTAATATACGTTAAATACGTATAAACGTCAAATTTGTGTCTAATTTCACTTTTGATTCACTTTAGGATATAATACAACGAAAAGAGCCGGAATCGAACTCTGAGCCACTTCCATCACCCCCACCTAACCCCTCCCCACCACCCACCCACCCCCACCCACTCCACCCCCACTCCACCCAACCCACTACCACCACCCCTACCCATCACCCACCCCCCACTACTCCACCCACCCCCACCTACCCACCCACCCACCCCCACCCATCCACCCACCCACCTACTCAACCCCTACCTGCCCACCACCCCACCCATCTTACTCCACACCCCCTATCCACCCACCCACCTCTCTACCCACCCATAAGTAGATTTATCATTTTTTCGATAAAGAGAATATCGACTTTTAGAAGTAGATTATCATAGGTTTGTATCATAGAAATATCTACTTGGTATATTCATACTTTCCGAAAGTAGATAACCAACTTTCGGAAAGTAGATATTTCCCATTTTCTGTAATGCAAATTTTCCCGTTTTCTATGATAATCTACTTTGCAAAATTAGGTAATATTTCCCCAAAAATCGATGATCTACTTCCCCAAAACGTCGATAATCTACTTTCCCGAAAAGTAGAAAAGATAATCTACTTTTCAGAAAAGTAGATAACCAACTTTCCCGGAAAGTAGATATTTCCCATTTTCTATGATACAAATTTCCCGTTTTCTATGATAATCTACTTTGCAAAATTAGGTAATATTTCCCCAAAAATTGATGATCTACTTCCCCAAAAAGTCGATAATCTACTTTCCCGAAAAGTAGAAAAGATAATCTACTTTTCAGGAAAGTAGATAACCAACTTTCCCGGAAAGTAGATATTTCCCATTTTCTATGATACAAATTTCCCGTTTTCTATGATAATCTACTTTGCAAAATTAGGTAATATTTCCCCAAAACTCGATGATCTACTTCCCCAAAACGTCGATAATCTACTTTATCGAAAAATAGATAATCTACTTATGGGTAGGTAGGGGGTGGGTAGGTAGGTAGGGGGGTGGGTAGATAGCTAGGTAGGTAGGTAGGCATTGAAATGAATTGAATTGAATTGAATTTAAACAGTTTATTTAGCCAGAAAATCACAGATACAGAGTGGATAATAATAACAATATTAACATAGCTGAGCCAAGAGAGAACCTGAGCTCTCGTTGACACCTGATATATACTATACATTTATCTCAAGGAAGTATTATGTAACATTTAGTATCATCTGGAATAGTACAATAGCATGGTGGTAATAAGAACATCTTATAATGTTACCACGGTTGCCTCTGTCTACTCGGCAGTAATTGGGGACCTGGATGTTAATCGATATGCGGAATGTGTTCCGGGGTAATGGTTAGTCAGTGCAGTTGGCGATTTGTCCGGTCTTCTCGGACTATTCCTTGACCCTGGGTTGGGTCATGCAGCTCGTTAACTTAGGGTGTGGTTGTTGTGTTGGCGACAGCTTCTACACCTTAAAACCTTGGGCCGGCCATCCTCTTTACACGAGGTAGGCCGGGCTCTCGGTATGGAGGTAGGCCAGTAGGTAGGCAGGCCGAGCGTTCGGTAGGAAGGCAGGCTGTCAGGCAAACAGGTAGGCCCCGAGGCAGGCAGGCAGGCGTGATCTACAGAGCTGGAGCTACTGTAGTATGTGGTCTACGGAACTGGTGCTGCTGTCGTATGTGGTCTACAGAGCTGGAACTGTGTCTACCAGGATATTTACACTGTAGTATCCACGAACCTAACATAACCTAGGTTATCTTATGTTAGTGGATGCTGCAGTGTCAATATCAAAGACACAACTCCAGCTTTGTAGACCACATACTACAGTAGTCCAGCTCTGCAGACTACATATAGTAGCTCCCAAACAACAACATAAGCATCATTGTAATTTTTCATTCTATGGTGATGAGCCTCTGTCATCTGGTGTACTTGATGTAGCCTCAGTCACTGGCGGTGGTGATGTAGCCTCAGTCACCTGGTGTTGATGTAGCCTCTTGTCATCTGGTGGTGGTGGTGCCTCAGTCATTTGGTGATGGTGTGTCAGGGTGGAGGAGTAGCACAGGGGGAGGAGGAGGACCACAGGGGGGAAGGAGGAGGACCAGAGGTGGAAGAGGAGCACAGGATGGAGGAGGAGCACAGGGGAAGGAGGACCACAGGTGGGAGGAGGAGCACGGAGGGAGGAGGAGCACAGGGTGGAAGAGGAGCACAGGGTGGAGGAGGACCACAGGGGGGAAGAGGAGCGCGAGGGTGGAGGAGGAGGACCACAGGTTGGAGGAGGCACAGGGGAGGAGGAGCATGAGAAGGAGGAGGACCACAAGGTGAGTAGCACAGGTGGGAGGAGGAGAATCAGGAGAGGAGGGGAGGAGAGAATCACAGGAGGAGGAGGACCACAGGGGTAAGGGAGGACCACAGGGGTGGGAGGAGGGAGAATTGCTAGGGGGGGGTGGGAGGAGACCACAGGGGTGGAGGAGGACCATAGGGGTGGAGAGGAGCAGGGGAGGAGGAGGGACCACAGGGTGAGGAGTAGCACAGGGGAGGAGGAGCACAGGGTGGGAGGGGAGGACCAGGGTAGGAGGACAGGGTGGAGGGAGGAGCACAGAGGAGGAGGACCAGAGGGTGGAGGGAGAGCACAGGGGAGAGGGCACACAGGAGGAGGACCAGGGTGAGGATGAGCACAGGGTGGGGAGGAGGAGCACAGGGTGGGAGGAGGGAGCACAGGGGTGGAGGGAGCACACGGGGGAGGGAGGACCACAGGTGGGAGGAGGAGCACAGGAGGAGGAGGACCAGAGGGTGAAGGAGAGGCAGGGGGAGGGAGGAGCACAGGAGGAGGACCACAGGGGGGGAGGATGAGCACAGGGTGGGAGGAGGAGCAGGGGTGGAGGAGGAGCACAGGTGGGAGGAGGAGCACAGGTGTGGGGAGGAGCACAGGTTAGGGAGGACCACAGGGGGAGGAGGGCAGGAGGAGGAGGGGAGGCAGGAGGGGGAGGACCACAGGGGGGAGGGAGCACAGGGGAGGAGGCAGGGGAGGAGGAGCACAGGAGAGGAGGACCACAGGGTGGGAGGAGGGCACAGGGTGGAGAGGGAGCACAGGGTTAGGAGGAACGAGGGTGAAGGAGTAGCACAGGGGGAGGAGGAGCACAGGAGGAGGAGTGCACAGGGGTGGAGGGAGGAGCACAGGGGAGGAGGAGCACAGGGTTAGGAGGACCAGAGGGTGAAGGAGGCACAGGGGAGGAGGATCACGGGGGTGGAGGAAGAAGGGGGTGGGAGGGAGACCAAGGGTGGAGGAGGAGCACAGGGGTGGGAGGAGGAGCACAAGGGGAGGGGAGGAGCACAGGAGGAGGAGTAGCACAGGGGAGGAGGAGCACAGGGTGGGAGGAGACCACAGGGTGAGGAGGAGCACAGGGGAGGAGGAGCACAGGGTGGAGGGAGGAGCCATGTGGGTGAGGAGGAGCACAGGGGAGGAGGAGCACAGGAGGAGGAGGACCACAGGGTGGGAGGAGGACCACAGGGTGGAGGAGGAGGAGCAGGGTGGGAGGAGGAGCACAGGGTGGAGGAGGAGCACAGGGGTGGAGGAGGAGCACAGGGGAGGGAGGAGCCCAGGAGGAGGAGGACCACAGGGTGGAGGGAGGAGCACAGGGTGGGGAGGAGCACAGGTTAGGGAGGACCAGAGGTGAAGGAGGACCACAGGGGAGGAGGAGCACAGGGTGGAGGAGGGACCACAGGTGGGAGAGGACACAGGGGAGGACCACAGGGTGGAGGATGAGCACAGGGTGGAGGAGGAGCACAGGTGGAGGAGGAGCACAGGGGGAGGAGGAGCACAGGATGGAGGAGGAGGACCACAGGTGGAGGGAGAGCACAAGGAGGAGGAGCACAGGAGGAGGAGTAGCACAGGGGAGGAGGAGACAGGGGGGGAGGAGGACCACAGGGTGGGAGGAGGAGCACAAGGAGGAGGAGACAGGAGGAGGAGAGCACAGGTGGGAGGGAGGAGCATGGGGAGGAGGAGCACAGGGGAGGAGGAGGGTGAGGAGGAACACAGGGTGGAGAGGACCACAGGGGTGGAGGAGGAGCACAAGGGGGAGAGGGACCAGGAGAGAGAGCACAGGGGGGGAGGGAGGGCACAGGGGTGGGAGGAGGACCACAGGTGGAGGAGGAGCACAGGGTGGAGGAGGAGCACAGGTGAGTAGGAGCACAGGGGTGGAGGGAGGAGCAGCACAGGGGAGGAGGAGCACAGGAGGAGGAGGGACCACAGGGGTGGGGGAGGAGCACAGGGGGAGGAGGGACCACAGGTGGGAGGAGGAGCAGGGGAAGGAGGACCACAGGGTGGGAGGAGCCAGCAGGGTGGAGGAGAGCACAGGGAGAGGAGGAGCACAGGGTGAGGAGGACCACAGGGTGGAGGGGAGGACCACAGGGGTGGAGGAGGAGCACAGGGGAGAGAGGACCACAGGGGTGAGGAGGACCACAGGGTGGAGGGGAGAATCACAGGGGGAGGAGACCACAGGGTGGAGGAGGACCACAGGGTGGAGGGGAGGACCACAGGGTGGAGGGAGTAGCACAGGGAGAGAAGGAGCACAGGGTGGAGGAAGACCAGGGGTGGAGAAGGAGCACAGGGGGAGGAGGGAGGCTGGGTGGGAGGACCACAGGGTGGGAGGAGCACAGGGGAGGAGGAGGCCAGGAGGAGGGAGGGAGGACCACAGGGGTGGGGAGAGACAGGGGAGGAGGGCAGGGGGAGGAGGACCACAGGGGAAGAGGAGCGAGGAGGAGGAGGAGCACAGGGGGAGGAGGAGCACAGGAGGACTACAGGTGGAGGGAGGAGCACAGGAGACCATGGGTGGGAGGGAGGACCACAGGGGTGGAGGAGGAGGACAGGGTTGGAGGAGGAGGCACAGGGGGAGGACGACCACAGGGTGGGAGGAGGACCACAGGTGGAGGAGAAGGGGGAGAGGAGGACCACAGGGTGAGGAGGACCACAGGGGTGGAGGAGTAGCACAGGGAGAGGAGGAGCACAGGGTGGGAGGGAGGAGCACAGGGGAGGGCAGGATGGGAGGAGGAGCACAGGGAGACCACAGGGTGGGAGGGGGACCACAGGGGTGGGGAGGAGAATCACAGGGGGAGGAGGACCACAGGGGTGGGAGGAGGACTACAGGGTGGGAGGGAGGACCACAGGGGGGAGGAGTAGCACAGGGGAGGAGGAGCACAGGGTGGGAGGAAGACCACAGGGGTGGAGAAGGAGCACAGGGGAGGAGGAGCACAGGGGGGAGGGAGGACCACAGGTGGGAGGAGGAGCAGGGGGGAGGAGGAGCACAGGAGGAGGGAGGAGGACCACAGGGGTGGAGGAGGAGCACAGGGGAGGAGGGAGCATGGGGAGGGAGGACCACAGGGGGAAGAGGACCACATGGGGAGGAGAGAGGAAGGGTGGGGGAGGAGGAGAAGGGAGGGACACAGGGGGAGGGAGACCACAGGGTGGGAGGGAGGGACCAAGGGGGAGGGAGGAGCACAGGGTGGAGGAGGAGCACAGGTGGGGAGGACGACCACAGGGTGGAGGAGGGGAGGAGCACAGAGGGGGGGGAGGAGGAACAGGGTGAGAGACACAGGGGAGGGAGGAGCACAGGAGGGAGAGGAGGCCACAGGGTGGGAGGAGGCAGAGCAGGGGAGGAGGTCAGGGGGAGGAGGACTACAGGGGGAGTGGGGAGAGGACACAGGGTAGAGGAGGGAAGGGGGAGGACCACAGGAGGAGGAATTCCTTCCCCCGTTTTCTTTCTCCTCCTCCTCCTCTGTGCTGCTGCTCCTCCCCCCGTGCTGCTGCCCTCCTCCTCCCTGTGCTGCTGCTGCTCCTCCTCCTCCTCCCCTGTGCTGCCTCCTCCTCCCCGTGCTCCCTCCTCCTCTGCTGGCTGCTTCACCTCCACCCCTGTGCTCCTCCTCCACACTGTGCTGCTGCTCCTCCTGTGCTGCTGCTGCTCTCCCCTGTGTCTGTTCCTCCTCCACCCTGTGCTGCTGCCCTCCTCCACCCTGGCTGCTCCTCCTCCTCCCCCGTGCTGCTGCTGCCCTCCCCGTGCTCCTGATCCTCCTTTCCATGTGTCTTCCTCCTGCTGTTACCTCCTCCCTCCCCCTGTGCTTCTCCCCTGTGCTCCCTGCTCCCCCTTCCATGTGTTCCTTCTCCTCCCGTTCCTGCTCCTCCATGTGCTTCTTCCTTTCTCCCATGCCCATGTCCCCATGCTATCCTCCTCCTCCTCCCTGTGCTTCTCCCTGTGCTCCAGCCTCCTTTCCATGTGTTCTCCTCCTCCCGGTTCCTGCTCCTCTCTGTGCTTCCCTCCTCCTATGTTCTCCTCTATGCCCCTCCTCTGCTCCATCTCCCCTATGCTCCTCCTCCTCCTATGCTCCATCTCCTATGCTCCTCCTCCTCCTATGCTCCATCTACCCCTGTGCTTGTTTTTCCGAAAGACTGAACAACTAAACGCTCATTATGGTAATTAATTATTATATCAACCTCAGAAAATAGTCACATTTTAGTCTAATTCATTATTTCAATTAATCTGTCTTTAACATCCGTCAGTTTTATTGCACTTCACCTTGGGAGTTTTTGAAAAGGGTCTTTCCCAACTCTGTCTACCATCCTATTACAACAGTCATCTCAGGTCATTCTGCGATCCTTTTATACACTACAAAACAAAAGCTGTTCAATTAAATGTGCAGTTAAGAGGCTCCTATAACTGCTGCTGCCTTCACCCAGCTTTATGCTTTGGGCCTTACAGTTCCCCCAACTTAATCTTTCAGCAACAACAACTGGACAAATGCTAATTAATTCTTCACTCAGCACTGCAATATTATTTTCAGACTACAACAACCATCTTCATCTTTTCTACACCCACTGTTAAGGAGTCCACAATGATCCTACTGAATAACCACAAGTATATCCTGCCATTAATTTACGTTCTCATTTGCACTTACTCAGACCTGGGGTTCCTCAAAGTGTGTTTCAGATGGTCCAAACCCAAGATAAGAGCTGGCATAGGCAGGGATGCTAACCTCCCTGGGGCACCTCAACTGCCCTGCTCCCTTACACATTTTTCCCTCAATAGCTACCTGTACAGTACATCTAAGCTGACACTCACCAGGCTGTTTGGTGTACAGAGCATCAACATGCTTTTAGATCAAGAATAATGTGTTGAAACAGTAAACCTCCTGCAGGTTGGCAGGGCAGCCTGGTGTGGCTGTTGATTCATAAAATGTAAACCTTTAAATGATCAACAAGGACAAACAACCCAACATACAAGTTGTGAATCATTACCTTTTCAAGCCAAATTCTATTCTTTCATTAAGTCCTAATGTGTTCCCTTGAGAAGGTCTCGTTATTCCTGGACAATGAAAAGTTATATACCATTGGCAGTGACAAGTATACAAGAAACTTAATATCTGAAGAAATTGGTTAATATAGGTACATCTCCCTTCACTTATTGAGTAGTTTGTGACTTGACAAGAACAACAGTAATAAAAATTAGTGTCAGAAAGTTTATTCATACAAATAATAACCTGAACTACTACAAACATTACATGGCATGTTATTACAACACTGGAGAGCTGTTGACAACTGTGGGGTGGTCTTGGCTTTCTGGAGTCCAGCCAGGTAGTCTCACCAAGTGTCACAGACAGCCAAGTAAACAGTAGGACTGGCCAGTAAAATGTTGGGTGGGCAAGCAGAAGGTCACGATGCAACATTAACCTCTTCAGACATCCCAGACATCCTTCAGTCACCTGCAGCAGAAGACACAGTTCATGGTTAATGGTTCAGGTTTAATATACACAAATTGATGTACTCAACAAGGCCATCAGTGTGGCTGCTGCAGGAGCCCATGTTATAGTTGTTTAGGTCACATGGTAAGGAAGCACTCAAGCTTCACTGCCAGTCAACAGTCTCCCAAATTAATGATAAAGAAGCACCAAGTTACAAGTTATCATCACAATTCTAATAGCTAACAGCTTTAGGGCAATTAAACTATTCCTTCTGAACTGCTACCTAAAGATTAGATGGAATTTCAAAGTTAGTAGATTGGTTAACTGTATACAATTAGTATACATATTTAATTCATTTAACGAGTGGTTTGTGATTACTGTACACTAGTTTTATTGACTTATTTCTTTATATCCGCCAGTTGTCAGGTTATTAGCTCTTTGGGCAGTTGGTTTGTCTGTCATAACTTTTGTTGTCCAGTGTTACAGGAGGAAGCCTGCCATGTTTGGTAGAGTCACCCTCTCACATCTGACCAATGTCTGATTAAACCCAGGACAGTGGTCCTAGAAGCTTGTCACTGTACAGTATCAACAAACCTGACAACTTACTTCCAGAAGCTACACATTACAGTCCAGGATATACTGTGGTTGGCTGGGTACATCAGTGCTTCATGTGGTTTCCCGTGCTGTCTGTGGCTTCGTCTGGAAAGTGTTAAACTGTTATTTATTTGAGCCAGTATCTCTGGCTCCAGTTCTTGTACCTTTGAATAAAATATGAAATTACAATAACAATTCTGATACTGTAATAGGGGCCTTAACTGATAAGAATATCCCAAATTTCAGAGAAAATAGTTCCATTCTATCAAAATAGAACATTTATCCTAACCAAACCTTGATGCAGTACCAGATGAATGGTTAAGTCGTGTGGCAGCCATTATTGACATCAAACTATTAAAAGGGCAACTTTGAAGAAATGACACCAAGTCCTTCAAGTTATAACATTTAGGCGACAGTACACAAACTTATTAGCTTATTCATTTAACAGTTTATACAGCGATTAATAATAAAGTTTTTGTCCAGATACAGTCAAGATATTAACACTGCAGGGAACACCTATAGTAATATTTCCATACTAACTTGGTCCATAAGCCACGTCCCTCTTCCATACTGTACTAATAGCCGATTGGTTCATAGAAAATTATCTAAAATAATGTTAAATAAGTATCTGAACTATAAAAATGCAAATGATTTCAAGGCATTAGCACTTCAGAGAGGGGGACCTAAGACGCTCAGGGGAACCAATCAGCTATTTGTAGCTATAGACGAGGGGCGTGGCTTATGGGCCAGGTTGGCGTGGAAAAGGTATAGTACATCTTTCACCAGATAGTCTACAATGTTTCATAATATTAACTATGGAGTAATTTTCTCATGCAGGTAAACCTTTAGATAAGTCTGGATCAAATTAATCAAGCCTTGTGTTTGAGAGTTTGCATCATGAGACATTTACTTTATCTTTTCATACTGAAAACAAAAACTGTTTTTACTTTAAATTTCTTACATTTTTACACTACAGGGATGTTTATATTTCATTATTATAGAAGTTTTCTTGAAACTATAAGAAAAAAAGGTTTTCATAATAATACGGTTGTGTACAGTACTAATAGTAACAGATAGTAATATGATTATGGCTTGGTACATAATAGATCTTCAACATACAGTTTACCTAAAATAATTTAAAGCTGTACAATCATCCGACAAAGTTATGTCACAGTTTCAGTATGATTAGTTCAAACAGTTGTATCTGGCAACTTGGCAGGAGAGTGACTGACCAGAGGGCTGGGCGCTATTAGAGCAAGATGGTGCGTATACTGTATTAAACTCCTGAAACAAATTTCGTGCAACCTAACTTTTTTCTGGCATTCCCTCATTCTGCAACACTAGCCAATAGCACTTACTTCTAGTGTAGAATATTCGGGATTAGTCTTGTTATTCTCCTCTGAATTCTTTCTAGGGATCCTCTATCCATTCTGTAATACGGTGACCAAAACTGAACTGTGTCATCCAAGTGAGATCTCACAAGACAAGATATAATTTTAGGATTACCTCGCTAGTCTTGTAACTAACACTCCTTTGTATGAACCCAAGTACTTTATTAGCCTTGTTTCAAGCAAATGCACATTGTTGACTTGGCTTAACATTCCTACTTATCGTTACTCCTAAGTCTTTCTCAGTCAGATTTCTCTATAACATCGTTGTTCATCTGGTATCTGGTTTATATCTCCTAGACTAAGTACTTTACATTTGTCCACATTAAATCTCATCTGCCATTTTTCAGACCAGTCATGGTTTACTGAGAGAGCTGGAGTGGTTGTAAGACCAACATAAATATAATTTATGGTTTTACTGATTAAAAGCTGTTTTTTTGACAAAGGTTCTTGAATTCCTTACATTATAACACTGAGATAATGTGTTGTCAGGTTATGAAAACATTTGCAAAAGTTGACAAACTGAAAAAAAATAATGCCGTTATTTCACATTACATATATAAATTTCATGAAGAAGAGCCGGTGAAGTCTCTATTGCCCCAAGACGATGCTGGGAGGGCGTTTGACCATCAACTTCATGATAGTTTCACCGGGTATGAGAGATATGTCAAGGCCAAATTCATCTTCCACAGTCGCCAGATCAAGGGTCTTAATTGTTTCAAAACCTTGTTTATTGTAAATCTTCTCCGACAAGGTATTGGAGACCTGTACCTCTGACGCCGAGTAGCCTCGCTCCTCACCGAGCGCCAGAGTTTTCTGAAACACAGATATGTTCGGAGATATTCAGACATTATTTATAATAAACACTTTTAATTCTTAACACTATTAGAATCCCTACATTTAACACACTTTAAAACACGAGAGAGGTTATCTGTTGGTTCGTAACCATGACCAGCGTCTGCATTCAAAGAGTTAATGTGAAAGACCAGTTTTGCTGCTTTTCCGTACCAAGGCGGTTCCTCAGTTTCGAATGAACAAGTCCATCGAAGGAGAAGACTAGGAACAGTTGTTGTCAACAAGGGAAAAAGACCTGATTATTTTTTCTTCAAAATTGATTGAAATAAAAAATCCAACTTGAATCAAATAAATCCGATTTGTTTGATATAAAAAATAACAACCCTGTTCACAGCTTTAACTGCACGACAGATAATCCCTCACTTTATTATCGGCTGATGAACTTTATTTAATATAAAACTACTCTGGCGTCACAACAATGAAGACATCATCATGACCTTTGCTGTATATAAATTAATCTGTAAGAGTTAGGTGGTTGTTATCCGCAAACAAAAATATATGTTTTTCTATCTAGGTCCAGAGGGTCCTGTATGATGCCACAACTCTCTAACAACACTTGATTGTAAACAACACCCTGTCTAGTCCCTGGCTCCCCCGCTGATCCCTGACCCCTTTAAAGATTGTTTAGACACTCAATTCATTTCACACCAGAGTTTTGGAATTATGTTTGCATACATTACACAATCTCATTATAATAGTCTACATAGCAAAGGATAACAACATCGGGTCAGTTTTGTACAGTATTTGGATGGGTGACTTCATGGGAACACCAGATACAGTATTGTCAGCATAATAATCCTATAGTACAGTAGCATTAACTCTAACCTAGAAAAAATTATAAAACATTTGTTTTCTTCAGAATTGCTGTTTTGATGTCTACCCAATACCACACAGTAAAGTCGCCTAAAATACCACTTGACGAAACGTCAGAATTCCAAGGTGGCCGCTGTCTTAATTCGTGAATATTTGGAAAACACCAAAAGAGCTATAACGTTGTTATTACTCCTTACGGTTGGTACGCCCCAGGTGTATCCTCTTACACTGTGACATTGAATCTCAGCAGCCATTTCTTCGACCATTCTTGGAGCTCACAGAGATCCTTCTGCAGCTCTTCATGAACACCGACATTCACAAAATTCAGCCGAGTTAAACTGACTTAAAATAGCGGCGTGAAACAAACGTTCATATACCAGTAGGAACTTAACACTTGGAAGATACCACTTGAGCCTGGGAACGGGCAGGAAGAGGTAGATGGAGGAGTAATACGAGCCCCGGCAACGCCTGAAAGGGGAAAACCAGCCCCAGATGGGCCCATGGTTCCTGATCAAGGATTGACACTAACTCAAATAGAACCAAGGGGTGTGGAAGGCACCAGTAGACCTACTAAACAAGGAAGACGATTACAGCCATGGACAGCTGAGAGGGACAGAGAAGAAAGAAGACATAACGACAACTACAGGCAAAGTATTATACAGGCTATAAGGATGCTTCAAACCCAGACCATGGCGCTTCAGGAGAGCTTGACGGAACTGGATGGCGCAGCAGAAGTTGGATGGATGATTGACGTCACGACACGAGTGTTGCCTGAGGTAGATGAAAGGTCAATGGGGGGATCAGTCCGAAGTGGCAGTACTTAGGAGAGCAAATATACTAAAGAGACACGGACCCATCACCAGGGAGAGCCTAGTGGGAGTGAAGCGTTGCAACATTCGCAGAAAGGGTCGGAGCCAAGAGACTCCCTCCAGAGGGAGTACAGTCACTGCCCCAAAGTACTGTACGAAGTGGAGGCACAGAACAGGAAACAGAGAAGTGAACCCAAGTCCTGGACCTTCGACCTCAATGGAGTCAATGAATAAGGGGCAGACATGTCCTGCCACGGTGGGTACAGAGACACGCGCCACCAGTCTGAAGGAGCTGATCGCTACTGTGAGACTGCCAACCATGGCAACTTTCTGGCCCTCCTTGACTTCTGTGTGGAGGCTGGAGACAGGGTTCTGGGTATGCACCTAGGCACAGCTGCCAAGAATGCTCTGTACACATCTTGTAATATCCAGAACCAGTTGATTCACATTTGTGAGACTGCCAACCATGGCAACTTTCTGGCCCTCCTTGACTTCTGTGTGGAGGCTGGAGACAGGGTTCTGGGTATGCACCTAGGCACAGCTGCCAAGAATGCTCTGTACACATCTTGTAATATCCAGAACCAGTTGATTCACATTTGTGGAGAACAAATTCATGACCATATCCTCCAGAAGGTTAAAAAAAAAATTATCTATCATAACTGATGAGGTAACTGACTCTGCCTGCATGCAGCAGCTCAGCATGGTGATGAGGTATGTGGACTCAAATGACAGGTGTGACAGGTCATCCCAATCTCTCTATATGACTGTTCAACCTGGCCTTAATATCACAGTATCTTATCTCCATAACTTATCACCTCTTGCCGTACTTACCAGCCGCCTCTCAGCCTTCTACTCTATCATCAAGGTGTTTTTCACTAAACTGAGAACTCAAGTTTCATTCACAGGTTTATTCGTGTTCTATGTTATTCCTGGCATGTCTCTCTTTTTCTATTTCCTATAATTAATTCGTCTTTTCCATTGCTTCTCACTTCCTAAAGGGTATTCAATATAACCAAGTAAGTCAAAATTGTTCTGTTTGCTTACAATTATTTAATTTTAAACTATAGAATAATTATGTAGAATACTAAAATTATCCCTATTATGAGGCATTTTGTATTCGTTCCCCAAATTAAAACATTATACAAGCCATTTGTGGCTAGACATGGCAACTGTGTTATATCAGCAGAGGAGAATAAAGCCTACTGTGATGTAGACACGCGCCAGGCAGCCTTGGTTCAGGGGCGACTTAACAACTTGCTGTTTTTGCCAACATGTCGGGTCCAAGTTTTACTGGCAGAGTGGCACTGGTCACAGGTAACGTTATAAAGTATATGATGCTGGGATAATTGAATACATGATTGGTAACAGAAAATAACAGTGAAATAAGGTTTGTTTTTACTAAATTTGGTTTAGAATGAAAGCTCACGAGAGTAGTGATTAAGTCATTAAGGTTTGTTTAGATACGCATCTTCATACTAGATAATACTTGGCAGGCATCGAAAACAACATTCAGGGTAGGTTAGTTACTATAGTAATTTTCTGATGTTAGAATTCAACCCATATTTTTTTTTTTAGGGATCAGTGGATTTTGTTTTTTTCAATATTAACCGATTCTGGGTTTCAATTAACAGTCAACTTGACGATTCCCTTCAGTGTTCTTATCGTTAAGTATATTTCAACTGCCGATACGGCGACCATACAAAATACACACATAAACTTTCTTCAACCTATGAACAATATTTATATCATTGTTTCTACTTAATTCAATCATGTACGAGTAGTAAATGCAATTTTTATAACAAGTAACACGTATCTTTCTCACTGGTTCTGTGATGACCAACAAGATGGGAAAGCAACTTATATTCACTGATATATATATATATATATATATATATATATATATATATATATATATATATATATATATATATATATATATATATATATATATATATATATATATATATATATATATATATATATATATAATACAAGCCAATCGTGACCCTGGACAGACATGCCGTCTTCGGCGATGTTTATTCAACCGACTTACCCATTTTGTTATCCATTTAACTTTTGTCTTCCTTTGTCCTTTGTTTTTGTATTTATTTTAAACGGCTTTTGTTTAACTGTTATTCGGGAATGTCAACAATGGAAGGAGAATACAGGAGAGAGATTTTGCCTCCATAAATCTTGGAATTTGCTTGAAAACGTAGAATGTTACAATAAACTTGTGCCACAAGAAAGGGGTAATGGTCGCATGTATGTGTTACTGTATAACTTATCGACACTTAATTAGTGGGATGACAGAGGAAGGTCCATGTTATGCACAGTTACAGTGCAAGTGAGATGAGGAGTTTGCGAAAAAGTCCCAAGATATATATTTTTGTCATCTCGTGAATTACTTAATGTTAAAATAATGCAGAGGGGGTTATGTTGACAATTGGCGGCCATTTTTACCCTCAAAACCAAGATGACCACTGGCCGCCATTTTGAATGTAGGCATAGTCTACAACTCTTGAACCGTTTGATCTACAAACTTGTGTGATATATCAATTTCTACTAATTTGGGGTTGGGAAACTCATTTCTGGTATTACTTTTGTGATAGGGACTTAATTAAAATGATATCCGCCGGTGAATTCCAAGATAGCTGTTAATGGCTATATCAGAAAAACATGATGCATCAAACTTATCTTGGAGTACATCTTAACATTTGAATTCATTAAGGATAAACTTCATAATGTTTTTGCATATGATCAAAGGACATTTAACTATTCATAAATATCACCATAGTTGCATACGACATCTTAATAACTCAAGTGTCACCAAATACTTCAGTTATCATGATCAACACGAGGACTAGAGATAGCAACAGATAACGCCGATATTATATTAAACTTTTCTTCCGATTCTAAGTCCAATTTATTTGTTTACAATACTGATACATGATAATTATTTATAAATGTGTTTGTAGTGATTGAAACAAAACATATAGCAAATATTACTTTTACTCATAAAGGTTTAAGGCGTTTGTATTTATGGTCATACAGGTTTGGTTAACAGCAGGGTGATAAGGACGCCGGTTACCTGGGGTTGGGTTGATAGTGAAGGTGATAACATATTGATAAGAACATTTAGACAAATCCCAAGGACACCTGCTTTAATATACACCCCAGAACGAGTCACAGTTTGTTAACGGTGTGAGATAAAATAGTTATGGCAGACAATAAAACAAATATCAATTTACGGTATTCATCTATATTAAACGTAATACACTGTCGACGGTTTGCGTGTTCCTCCGTTACCAGCTATAATTTGTCTTCATAATCTTGAAACAGTAAAGATCCCAACACGTGTTCTGGCCGGCATCTCTCACCGCTCCAGGGATGGGTAGTTTTCTGCGGGGGGGGGGGGGGGTGGTATATGGATAGTGAATGTAATTTCAGTAAAAGAATATTATGAAAGTGGGTACCGTAGACATAACCGCCCGATTTGGACTGAATACTAAACCTTTAGTACGAAAAGAAATCATTTACAGCTTGTTAGACACGCTCGAACCAGCTACGCTAAGGACAGGAGGCGATCAATATATCCAGTCAGCCGCTGCCAGCTTAAGGTTTATCATATATACAAGTACTTTGTTAAATATGCAAGAATTCTCGATATTTATTCAGTGGCTTACAAATTGCAAAACGTGTAGGTCAGTCAGTTGAGTTCAGATCTTCCTATGGTGCTTCTGTACCGTCTACTGCATGTAAGTCCTTATCATCGTTGAGGTCACACGTATTACAGTACGTTCATTGTCTGCCGTTATCAGGACCGGCAACTGATCTACAGCAACAGCTTGGTATCAGTTTGACTGCACAATGGCTCGTTTTGTGACTAAGTTGGTCTTTTAGCTTGTGTGTTGCTGATGCTTCAGTAATGGATGGCATCCGTTTGAGTTATCTTTGTTTTTCAGGTGGAGTTTTAAGGCTTATATCAATCCCAATGAATTACCAATTAGAATACAAAAGTTAAACTAATCAAATCAAATAAGTTTATAAAAAATTAACTAGTCCAAAACTAACGATAAACAAGCCAACAAATTCCCAGCATCAGGAAGCCAACAATAACTCTTTAGAGACAGTCATTGAAATTAACTTAAATAATGGGCACCGTCAATTACAGAAACAGTGATGGAAGTTGGAGAATCTTAGCGAGTTGTCGAGGGTGCGAGTGATCGGGGAGGTGAGTGATTGGGAGTACGATTGATTGAGACGACGAGTGAGTGGGTGCTCTCCAGCGATCGGGGACGAGAATGGAAGAGTGGGGGTGGGGAGGGGGTGGGGGCGTGGGGGAGCTATGTACTTTATGCATAGGAGACGGATCAAGATACTCATTTATTTGTTACAGTAAGACAAAGTGATGGACAGAGATGTTACAGGTGGCGGGAGCGGCATTGGTCGTGCCATCTGCCGGGTGCTGGCCAGGGACGGTGCCAGTGTGGTTGTGGCTGACGTCAACCTCCAAAACAGCCAAGACACAGTCAATATGCTCCCAGGTAAGTACACCACACCTGCAATATGCTCCCAGGTAAGTCCACCACACCTTCAACATGCTCCCCGGTAAGTCTACCACACCTTCAATATGCCTTCATTATACCTGAATATGTCATTGCCATAACACCTACAGGGTCCGGGGACAACATTGCTCTGGTTATGGTGTTTCATAATATATCATAACTTGTTACCATAACACCTACAGGACCCGGAGAACATCTGGCTCTACTCATGGACGTTAAAGAGAAGAGCTCTGTGGATTCCGGCATTAAAGCCATCATAGACAAGTACCAGACTCCTCCCAGCCTCCTGGCTAACAGTGCCGGCATCAGCAGCAAGTGTGCTTTCACCGACATGGATGAGAACACTTTTATGAGGGTGATAGACGTCAACCTCAAGGTCCGTGACGCATAACAGATGTTTGTGTTATGTTGAGGTTAATGTTTTTATAATATATTTTGCTAGCATTCTGTTGGGTACAGCGAGTTTGTTTTCAAAGTTGCATGGATTGTGCCGCCCCTGTACTATGTGTGTGTGTGTGTGTGTGTGTGTGTGTGTGTGTGTGTGTGTGTGTGTGTGTGTGTGTGTGTGTGTGTGTGTGTGTGTGTGTGCGCGTGTGTGTGTTTGTGTGTATGTAAGGCAGGAGGACCTCTGCTTACTAGCCGTCTCCACTCTCTCCTGAAGAATATATAGGAAATGGAGGAAATCCCCCAAGCTCTTAAAGACGCCTCCATCATCAATATTTATAAGAAAAAAGGAGACCGGTTAGACTGAGGCAACTACCGCGGGAACTCCTTACTGTCCGTAGCTGGCAAGATTATCGCCCGAGTCCTCCTGATAAGACTTCTTCCTGAGGCGGAAAACTTCCTCCCAGAATCTCAATGTGGTTTAGACCATCACGTGGCACCGCTGACATTATCTTTACTGCCCGCCAAATACAGAAAAAGTGCAGAGAACAGCGTCGTGACCTGAATATGGCCTTCATCGACCTAACCAAGGCCTTCGACTTGGTCAACAGGGAAGCCCTCTGGCGGACCCTTAGCCAGTTTGGCTTCCACCCAAAATTAATCGCCATTGTGAGGCAACTCCACGACGGCATGAACGGCAGTGTCCTGCACAATGGCACCCAATTTGAGTTTTTCCCCATCCAAATGGGGGTAAAACAATGATGTGTACTGGCGCCAACTCTCTTTTCCATTTTTCTTGGCTGCCTTCCTTACTCGCACCAGTGCCAATTTAGCCGGCGGGGTGGACATTGAGTACCAGATGAAGGGTCTTTTCAACATAAGATGACTCCAGGCAAGAACAAAGGTGTCGGCAGCTTCCATTACTGAACTTCAATATGCAGACGACCTCACTCTTGTTGCTCACACTGAATGCAACCTACAGGAGATCCTGAACATCTATGCAGATGCATATGCACACTTCAGCCTTGAGGTGAATGTATGTAAGACTCAGATTCTCTTTCAACCTGCCCCTGGTTCAGACACACCTCCACCATCCATCCAGTTTAACGGTACTACCCTCTCTAATGTTACCCACTTTCGATATCTCGGCTCCCACCTGTCCACCACCTCGGACATCGGTGAGATTCAGCATCGGATTAGATGAGCATCTCAATCCTTTGGCAGATTCCGTATCCGTGTCTTCAGCTTTAGGGAATTGAAATTATCTACAAAGTTACACCTATATCGAGCAGTGGTCCTCCCCACCCTGCTGTATGGCAACGAGACATGGGTCACATACAGGAGGCACCTCAAGGCACTTGAAAACTTTCACCAACGTAGTCTACGTTCCATCCTCCAAGTTCGCTGGGAAGACAAGAGAACAAATGCCAGTATTTTTGCAGACACCAACTGTAGGAGCATCGAGGCTACCATTATCCATGAACAACTACGCTGGACTGGCCATGTTACCCGCATGGACGACATTAGACTGTCAAATCAGCTACTTTACAGTCACCTAACGAATAGTAAACGTAACGCCGACAGATAACTGAAAGGGTATAAGGATAGTCTTAAGACAAACCTGAAAAAGTGCCAAATCGACCCCCTCACCTGGGAGACGATTACTCCACATCGTAACGCTTGGAGGAGCACCACACGAGAAGGTGTCAATACTTTCGAGTTAGACCGACTGCAAACCGAGGCAGACAAGCGTCAACGCCGGAAAGACGCTGCCACCGCCCGTCCCGCACTCGATGTCGCCCTCTACATGTGCAACTCATGTGAACGACTCTGCCGGTCCCGTATCGGCCTCTTTGGTCATCTCAAACCTCATCAATGAAGGTGACATCCCTAATAGGTCATATCATTGTATCATAGCTGGATGATCGTCATATTCGATTCCGAGTGACAGCAAGGTAGTAGTAGTAGTAGGTTTTTTTGCAGGAATAGCCGGGCACAGGTCAACGACCCACAACGGTGCCTAGGGGGCGAAAAAATAAAGGATAAAAAAAATCGAAAATAGAAAAGGAAAAGGTTACATGAAGCTACACCACGAAGATGCCGGAAAACCAGCTTTTTAAAGTGAGACAGAAGGCAGAGCATTCCACAGTTTGGCTGTGTGAGGAAAGAAGGATATACTGTAACGGGTTATTCTAAAGTGACCGACATCCACAGAGAAACAGTAGGCACCGCGGGCAGGACGTGTGTTACAAACCCACAGCCTTGCCGGCGGTGCACAGGATGCCAAATCCACCGAACATTGCCCGTTAAAATATATGTAAAAGAGAGAGAGTGAAGCAACATTGCGGCGAAGAGAAAGAGAAGAAACATTGTCAACTAAAGGAGGAGAGTTAATAAGACGAAATGCCTTGGATTCCACCCTATCTAACAGTTGGACAGAAGAAGAGCCACCCCAGATATGAGAGAAATACTCCAAGTTAGGACGAATGAATCCCTTATAAACTTCAAGCAACTGCTCAGGAATGAAGTAGCTACGGCATCTGTACAGCATTTCCAGCTTTTGAGAGGCAGCTTTAGCAATGTTGAGGATGTGTGGCTTCCATGACATATTAGAGGAAATGGTGAGGCCTAGCATATCTATTTTAGAATTTGGCAGAATGGTAGCGTCCTGCAATGTGATTGGTGGGAGATCATCTAATTTGGAAAGTGTAATTGGTAAATACTGAGTTTCATTACAATTGAAATTAACCAAGTTTCTACCTCCCCATTTGTATTTGCAACACAGATCCGTATTGGTAGATGTAATGATATCAACTCTAGGAACAGATCTAGTTTGAGAGTTAGGAGGAAGGTAGAAGAGTGAAGAGTAGAATCATAAGCGTAAGAATGGATAGAATTAGTTGTATTGTGAAGTAAATCATTGATAAAAATAAGGAAGAGAGTAGGTGAAAGAACAGAACAGTTTCCCCATAATCCCTAAGAGAGGATGACCAAAGATGGGTGCAATAGGAGAACAGATCACCAGTAGATCTCGCCTGGCGAAAGCCATACTGGTGATCCGACAAAAGAGAAAAGCGTTCAAGGTGACGGAGAAAATGGGAGTTCAAGATAGTTTCGAAAATCTTAGAGAGGGATGATGTTAGGGCAATGGGGCGATAGTTAGAGGGATTAGAATGGTCACCCTAAGTTTGGGTTTTGAGGCGAAGGCGAAAGAGGCGAACAAGCTTAGGGGCCAGAGCTTCAGCACACTCCCTCAGAACACGAGGGGGTATTCCGTCCGATCCATGCGCCTTACTCACATTCAACCTGAATAACACACCAGCAACCCTACGAGTGGAGATTATAGGAAAGTGCATAGGTTCAGTAGGAGGAATAGGCGTAGGAGGAATAGAGTTGGAATCGTCTAAGGTGGAGTTAGAAGAGAATAAGGTGCCAGAGAGTAGTAGAAGTAGTAGTAGTAGTAGTAGTAGTAGTAGTAGTAGTAGTAGGTGTGTGTGTGGAAAATCGTCTATTGAAGCTTTAAAAGCCAAGAGATTCTATTCTCATTAACATATTAGTGTTAGTGTGGTCAAATTAACCTTACATCACTTACGACATCCAACACTTTTTTTTATAATCAACCTTTCTGTAAATATGGTTAATTTAGTTAGTAGTTGTGATATTGACTGTATAATGCATATTCTTATTCCATATACTGTGCAGGGAACCTTCCTGGTGAGTCAAGCAATGGCTAATTCACTATTAGAGCGAGGAAAAGTCCAGGGCGCTATAGTAAACATAGCCAGCTACGCTGCCGTGCTAGGGCTCCCCACTCACTGCCAGTATGCTGCCAGCAAAGGGGGAGTGGTGTCCTTAACAAAGACATGTTCTTCAGAATTGATTAAGTGAGTTAAAATTATGTGTAAGTCATAACGTGATCCTTTGTGTTACCATTACGGGGCCAGTAACTCCACCACGAAGTATAAACAGAAAATAACATTGGGATGTTTAAGTGTGCGGGGGCGTGATAATTTTTTTTTAAGTGATGGAAACTATCATGGCTGAAAATTGAGTGTCTGGATTTTGTGTGAAGCACAGCAGAAGGGCAAAGTTTATATTAACTTAGGACAAGTGAGGGGAGTAAATTATGGGAAGGCCTACAATGGTGACAAGAAAAGATTGAAATATATTCACATCAGGCTGTGCAGATTATGTGGAACATATTAATTGTCCCTGTGAGTGACTGTTGAGATTTAATTACCCAGACATTTTTAACACTTGCCCTGGTAAATTTGGGGAGGATATTTGCCTGACAGAATCTTTTTGTGGGAACAGTTAAATAAACATTTTAAAGTAGTCAAATATGTTGCGTGTATCAACTCACACATCACTTGTGTCCGTCTAGATGGTGTCAGTGACGTCATAACTCCTGTCACCTCACGTCTACATCATCTCGGCTTAGTAGTTCCTTTGTAATGCTCATAACTTTACATCGGTTGACTAGAGACCGGTTGGCGGATTAATGTAGAGATAAATTACCTGCACTTAATACTGGTCATTAATCCTGGTTCGCTGCCGTTAACGGACCTCCCTGGTTATACAGGTGAGGTGGAGTCACACAGCACCTGACAAAGTTCCGTCTATATATTTTACTCTCAAAATATTAGCTCGTCCTCCAGGCAAGTGCCGGGCCCATGAGCTTCATAAATCACTTGTCCGGCCCCTAGTCAAGGCATGGCCGGGTTGCCGGGCACTGCTTATCTGCATAACCTGATTTACATTATGAAGTAAGGTTGAGCTCAGTCTCAGGATATCATAGATCAGAATAAGAATAGAATGTGAAAATCTGTTATTGTGATTGTGTATGAATCAGGGAGTAAGAAAGAAGATGTTTTGGGAAGACATGAACAAATGCAATGAAAACATCAGTTCAAGGTAGTGAGTCATTTCAATGCCATAGCTGGTGAAAACAAACATGTTACTGCAAGGAAATATGGAATACTGGGAATGCTACATGGTCGTTTAAGGCCTGTCAAAGGTCGCCAAAAATTAATATATAGACGTTATTGCGAATCTGCAATTATTTACACACAACTTTATATATATATATATATATATATATATATATATATATATATATATATATATATATATATATATATATATATATATATATATATATATATATATATATATATATATATATATATATATGTATTCTTTTATCTTCTTATTTCGTCACTCTAGGAAGGGAATTCGGGTCAATTGTGTGCTGCCTGGAGCCATTGAAACACCAATGATTGCTGGCGTTCCTAAGGCAGTTTTGGAGGCAGCTGCTGCTCAAACACCGATTGGCAGAATAGGACAACCAGAAGGTCAGTAGTGTAGCAACTATAACTGTACTTTCCATATAACGCGTGTGACTTTCCGATCGTCTGTTCATCGCTAAAGGCCTCTTCTTTCAGAATTGTAATACTGTTTAAAATTAGAATATGCCGTAAAAGATGGACGCAGTGATGTGTACCACCATATGTCGTGTTCGGATTTCCTGCAAACCGTTTATCTATTATTTATATTTTATATTTGCTCTACACATTAACATTACTCTGTCCTCAGAAAATGTGGTGAAACTTTTACTTATCGCCAGCAGCAGAATATTTCACACGATCATACGTTCATATCAGACAAGAACATACACGATTTGTCAAAATGTGTCAAAGTAAATTCATCCTAAAATTATGAGAAAGCTGTGACAAAGTGTGTCAAAATGGTGTCTTGGTGCGGTCATGGATCAAAGTGAGAATATCTTGTGAGATAACAGGATGCGACAAAATTACATGTAAAACTTTCATGTATTTGACTTGCTATAAACCTCTTTCAAAATTAGCAATTTTTGTGTTATAACTTAGCTTTGCATTTTATATTGGTACGCAGAGGTATTTAGTTTTAGTCTGCCATTCGAATTCACCGCCTCCGTTTTCTTCCTCGCAGCCAGCTTTGTAATGAATCTTCACAGTGTACAATAACGCAGTACGGGTGAAAACAGTGTTGTGATACCGAAATATTGTGTGTTTTTTTATAAATAAAATGCTGGCGTCTGTTTTGATGACAAACTAAACATGTTCACAGAACTGATGTTATATATTGGCGGGAATAAAAAATAAGGATTCACTGACACAGAAAAGAGAGTAATAGGTGATTTTTCTTCTGGTGCTTAGAATCGTCCACCGGTTAATATATAATAAAAATGTTGATGTCAAATTACAGGACGTGATTCATTGATTCATCATCCAAAGAAGCTTTTTCACATTGAAAATGCCCCCACCCCCCCAAAAATATATATATATATATATACATATATATACATATATATATATATATATATATATATATATATATATATATATATATATATATATATATATATATATATATATATATATATATATATATATATATATATATATATATATATATATATATACCGTAATAAATATGGACATTTAATAAACTCAAGCTTCCAAAACAAGCATCGTTGAGAGCTTCAGCCGCGCATCATCTTCTAAGCGTACACTGTCGCTTCCAGATCAAGTGATTGCTGCTGAAGCTATTTGGTGACAAAATTGTACTAACCTAACCCCATTATGTTTCTAGATTAAAAGGTTGTTACTGCAATGAATTATGAGCGCTCTAAAACAAGTTACAAACTATCAGATGAAATTGGACCACATTTCAGAGAATTAGTTGAAAATGAAATTCGAAATTTTGCTTTAGCAAACACACTTGTGACTGACGAAACGACATCTACCAAACACTGTAGACAATTAGAAGTTTTGGTCAGGTACTTCTCCGAATAACAAAATAGTTTTGCTTGTCAATCTTGTTTCCAGCACTATTGGCAGGGTTCAAACTGCTATTTCCCATAAAAGAAGATCTAAAGTTGCTACTCTTCTGTACACTCGTATACTTCTACAGATGCTCAGTGATGGACCAAATGTAATGAAAGCATCAACAAAACACGTAAAGATAACATTAATTCCCCACATAAATACCTACAATATTCACAAAGTGCACAACGCTTTTGCAGCTGCCTATGACAAGTTTGGGATAAAAAGTATGACTACAATATGTAATTCTTTATACGTCAAAGGAGACCTTCCCAGTTATTTCAAAAAATCAATATTTGTGTTATTACCATGCCTATAAACCCATGAGGCTGCAGTAATAACGAACTTGCTAATTGGCTCACAGTTAAACAGGGAGGGAGACAAGGCTGTGTTCTATCTCCAACACCGTATAATATATATTCAGAATTCTTAACGAGAGAAGTTTTTAAGTGTCCACTATTCATCTCACAGTGGTCAATGTGTATAATATTATCTGTTCATATTGTGATAAAGCAGACGTTTATCCCCATCCAAAACACAAACGTTGGACCTAGACGTAGCAACTCACCAGACATTATCTCAAAATGTGAAATTCATATATTGCCAAAAATGGATCTTTTAAACTCTCCTAACAAAGATGGAGTAAATTCTTCCAGAGAGAGAGAGAGAGAGAGAGAGAGAGAGAGAGTGTGTGTGTGTAACATATCTATTGGGAGAGCATTGTGATTTGTTGAACTAAAAACACCTTTGAAAAACAAATACCATTTCCCCCCAAAAGGTGACTGTAGTCGTCCTGGAATCCCCGGATAAAAGAATATTTTAATCCCGCTCAACAGAGATGACCAAGATCATGCTAAAAAAAATAAGGTGTTCATCTCCGTCATCAGAGGTGGCCGAGGTGGTGGCTTTCTTACTGTCGGACAAGAGCAGCTACATGGTCGGGACATGTGTGGAGGTCAACGGTGGGCACGGCCAGTGAGGATGGCTCTGAGGATGAAACCTCCAGGGACAGTATTTGAGGTGGACCTTGAGGCAGCTACCTCCATTAAAATAAACAAATCAAGTTACTGGTTTACCTAATTTTCCCAAATATGTCCACATTCTCAGGTAGGTTTTCATTCTAAGGAATAATAGAAAGAATTTTTTTTATCTTACTCCATATAAAAAATTTAATACCTACAGTATATGTGATATAATAAAAGAAGTGTGTATTAATGATATGTCATCCATGACTCTAAGATGTATGGGAGAATAAGGTGTGTGTGTGTGTGTGTGTGTGTGTGTGTGTGTGTGTGTGTGTGTGTGTGTGTGTGTGTGTGTGTGTGTGTGTGTGTGTGTGTGTGTGTGTGTGTGTGTGTGTGTGTGTGTGTGTGTGTGTGTGTGTGTGTGTGTGTGTGTGTGTGTGTGTGTGTGTGTGTGTGTGTGTGTGTGTGTGTGTGTGTGTGTGTGTGTGTGTGTGGTGTGAGAGAGAGAGAGAGAGAGAGAGAGAGTCCGCACAATTTGGTGTAATGCGTCTAGTGTGGCAGCTTTCTGTTAGTGTTAAGGTGCAAGCACTGCTTGCTTCCTCTCGCTTTCAGCTACCGCCGCTGGCTAGCCCTTGTGGCGAGCAGGGAAGCAACTTGCATAAGTCCTCCCCTGCCAATTCACAGCCTCTTCACCACCAAGACTCCTCCTGTGCCTCCTCGTGGCAACACACGGTAACTGGGTGCCTCTTGGGCCCAAGCTAGACCAACAGAGGATCCCGGAGTAGCAGTGGGCGCCAGTGAGACGGTACATAGGCCGACTGGCCTGTGCACACGTCCTGCCGCCTACCAACCACTGCCCCGCTGTCTTGCTGATTAACCTTCGTAGGTATAAGGCTATGGGAGTAAATCACGAACGAAAAATGTGCGGTGGAGCCCCGCATCAGGCAGACATGCTTACAGAGCCTAACAAGACCCCAACGGCGGCATAGGCAGAAGAGGTAAAAATATGGGAACCCAACGACTGCACCGGCGGACGAAAGCAATGCATGATGGACAGGCTACTAAGGCGAAACCCAACAAACTGGGCTATCGGCAGTCCATTGCAACTCTCCCTCCCCCCAGTCATTGCAACAATTGCACCACTAGATCTCGAAAAGGTAGAGTCAAGATGTGTGACTGCAGCCTGCGCTCCTGCCTCACCACATAAATCAACTCATGTGCAGACATCATCCAGGTCATCATACTTATCAAACTTCCTATAACCCCAAAAGTAGTATGGGGACGGACAACTGGCGACCGGGACAGGCAGAGATGACTGCCGGGAGTCTCTAGTCACAACTCTGCACAGGGGCAGCATAGATTTGATGATAGTTTATGCAGTGGGATCTAGGCAGCAGTGCAATCTGGTCCTCTCTGTGCGACTGAGCAACCCTTTCTAGGAGCCACTCCGTGCACCCTACATGGGTAGGGGGTAAAAGGTGCCCTAAGCATAGCCTACCAAAAGAACCAACCTGACTGGACAACCGCACCCAGTAAGGTCATCCTTATGCGGTGGAAAACACAATCATAATCACAGATAAACAAAAACAAAAAACTATACAACTTCTTATGGTTCCCGTATGGAATATCACGACCCTTCTGGATACTGGCACAAATGGGTGTCCTGGAAGAAGAACTGCCCATGTGGCACAAAGAGCTGGCTAGGTATAACATCGACATAGCAGCCATTAGTGAGTCCCAGCTCCCAGACGAGGGTCGACTCACAGAACGGGGGCCTGGCTATACCTTCTAGTCATTTTGTACTTTCCTTCACCCACACTACTCGTCAATATTTCTTTTTCGCAACATTCGCTCTCAGGTCCTTTAAACTATTCTATCTTTCCATTTCTTAAATTTCTCCACAACCTCTTCAATACCTTCCACTGGCAGCAATAAGCCATCAGCATACTACAACTCCCAGGGCAGACCTGTCCTAAAGCCTTGTGATATTGTCTCCAGGACCAAGATGACCACAAGGAGCTTCAAGACTGACCCCAAATGGACCCCTACTTTCACCTCAGATTCCTCACTTACTCACCATATCTCACAGAAGTTTTTAAGACCACATATAAAGCTACAACAATTTGGACAAAGTATTCATCCACCCCAACGCTACCATCCACACCAACGCTACCATCCACCCCAACATTAGCATCCACCCCAACGCTTTCATCCACCCCAACGCTACCATCCACCCCAACGTTACCATCCACCCCAACATTAGCATCCACCCCAACGCTACCATCCATCCCAACGTTACCATCCACCCCAACGCTACGATCCACCCCAACGCTACCATTTAATTTCTGAAGCAACTGCTCAGGAATGAAGTAGCTACGGCATCTGTCCGACAAACCCCAGCTTTCGGGAGGCAGCTTTAGCAATGTTGAGGATGTGTGGCTTCCATGACATATTAGAGGAAATGGTGAGGCCCAGCATATATACTTTAGAATATGGCAGAATGGTAGCGTCCTGCAATGTGATTGGTGGGAAATCTTCAATTTTGGAAAATGTAATAGGTAAATACTGTGTTTTATTACTATTGAATTTAACCAAATTTCTTCCTCCCCACTCTGAGATGCAGTAAGGATCGGCATTGATAAAAGAAACGATATCAACTCTAGAAACAGATCTAGTTTGAGAGTTAAGGGGAAAGGAAAAATGAGAAGAGTGAAGAGTAGAATTATCAGCGTAAGAATGGGTAGAACTAGGAGTAGTGTGAAGGAAGAGAGTAAGTGAAAAAAAAACAGTAGAGGAAGAGCGAGAGATCGTACCTTTGACAACAACTGCCATAGATAGATTCTCAAGGAAGCTAGAAATGAGAGAACAGAGTGGAGGAGAGAAACCATAAGAAGGAAGTTTATAAAGCAAAGACTAGTGCCATACCCTGTCAAATGCTTTAGAGATGTCGAGAGCCAACACAAAGGTTTCCCCATAATCCCGAAGAGAGATTACCAGTAGATCTCGCTTGACGGAAGCCATACTGGTGATTCGATAAAAGAGAAAGGTTTTCAAGGTGACGGAGAAAACGATTTTTTAAGATAGTTTCGAAAAACTTTTAAGAGAGGGATGAAATTAGGGCAATGGGGCGATAGTTAGAGGGATTAGAATGGTCACCCTTCTTCGGAATGAGCTGAAACAGAGCATACTTCCAAGAAGAAGAATAAGTTTGAGTTTTGAGGCGAAGGCGAAAGAGATGAGCAAACACAGGGGCCAGAACCTCAGCACACTCCCTCAGAGCACGAGGGGGTATTCCGTCCGGTCCATGCGCCTTACTCACATCCAACCTGGATAACACACCAGCAACCCGACGAGTGAAGATTATAGGAAAGTGCATAGGTTCAGTAGGAGGAATAGGGGTAGGAGTAGAGTTGGAATCTTCTAAGGTGGAATTAGAGGAGAATAAGGTGCCAAAGAGATTGGCTTTATTCAGAGCAGGTGTTGGCTATAGAGTTATCAGGTCGGAAGAGAGGAGGAAGTGCAGAATTTATTACAGATATTTTGGTTAAGTACCAAAATGATTTACGAGAAAAAGAGTTCGTCAGGACAGCGGTCTTTGTTTTTTGTTTTTTTTATAAATTACGCTTGGTCCTACGAAGAATAGCCTTACAACGATTCCTAGAAGTAATGGAAGAGGAGTGGGTAATAGGAGGAAATAGTTTCATAACTTGATATGCCCTATCCCTCTCTCTACATGCAAGAGAGCAGGAGCGATCAAACCATGATTGTAAACTGAAAGTTTTGGTAGAAGATTTATAAATGCACTTATACCACAATACGAAAGATTAGGTCAGAATTTCTAAAGTTTGTTTTGTTATTTTTAGCATCTTATATAATAATTGGTCAGTCGCTAGACACGGGACCCAGAGCATGAAAAAGTCTACGGCCGCAGCCAGCCACGTTTCACTTACTCGCATATTATAATAATAATAATAATAATAATAATAATAATAATAATAATAATAATAATAATAATAATAATAATAATAATAATGGTACAATCAAGATAAATAATTAAAATTGCCTTAAGTTAGGAAAGGTACTACAGGGTGTCCCATAAATTTCCATACATAGGAAAAATAAACCTTTTTATATGAAAATCCATTTTTATTTATATAATATGCTCTACATGACTACCATTCTGTTGAAAACACTCTTCAATGCGTGTCCTTCACTGCTGTAGAACACGTTCAAGCACAGCTGGAGTTATGCTTGTAATGGCGTTGGTGATACGTTGCTTGAGATGATTTATGTTTTGTATCTTTTCCTGATACACCATGGCCTTCAAATGCCCCCAAAGGTAAAAATCAAGTGGGGTAAGGTCTGGGGCTCTGGGAGGCCACTCCACAGGACCACGCCGACCAATCCAATGTTAAAAACCATATGTATGGAAACTTATGGGACACCCTGTATATAATAATGTGTCAGTCGCTAGACACGGGACTAAGAGTGTGGAAAAGTCTACGGTCGCAGCCAGCCACGTTTCACTTACTCGCGCTATAAATTCATATATTATGCCGTCATGATGGTACGCTCGGTTCATCTTTAAGACTAAAATGCTGGAATAAGAAAAAAATAAAGTAATTTGAGACCTGGCTGGTGTTGTGTTTCATAGGTAGTAGGCAGCTACAAAACAGGGAGGTACTACTGCCTGGGACCAAGTCCAGGTTGCTGATCCGACTTTCTGCCTCATTTACACACAACTGGAGGGTCTCAATTGTTTCTCTTACTATTAACAACAGAACCTACATATATTGTTTCTCATTTGTTATCTTCTTTTTTTTCATTATTATTATTATTATTACAGTGTTATTATTATTATTATTATTATTACAGTGTTGTTATTATTATTATTATTATTATTATTATTATTATTATTATTATTATTATTATTATTATTACACTTTCGTCCTCCAGGCCCTGATGTGGGTCAGTGAACCTGTGCCCGGGTGGACTAATCCCCGTAATAAAAATAAATAAATAAATAAAATAATTAATAAAATTTCCCTCTACTTCAAGTACCTGCCCACTTTGAACAAGTTCTATTGTTGGTAATTTTATCGGTTAAAATACTCGAAAATATAAATTTCCAACGAAAACGTCATAGAATAAATTATTTTTATTTTTTTCTCTTTCACCTTATACAGTATATGACTCAATATATACTGTAAGTTGGTGTTGGCAATTTCTAAATATTTACCGTCTCATGTCCCACCCAGTAGAAGACGTTTGGACAAACTGAAGTTAAAGTGCTCTACCACCCTTATTGACTTACCAATGAAACTCTACAAGGAGTTCTCCGCGGAACTAGCTAAACCCCTCTGCTCCATCATCAATGCTTCCCTCAGCCAAGCAAGTTGCACAGCTGACTGGAAGACCTCTTATGTGTCCCCAGTACCCAATTCAACGAGCCCATAATCCTTAAATGAGCTACGACCCATTGCCATCACCAAAATTGCAATGATCGGCGGTGACCATCAGTTTCGGAGTTGTGTACGCATCACCGCGCGGGTAGGACAAAGATTCTTGACCTACTGCCACTGCTGGCGCAAGCAATGGCCAGTACACGTGAATTTCGTCGTATTAAACTCACCGAAAATAATGTACCAGGGGCAAGAATTATCCACAGTGATATTACACAACACTCTGTTTGTCAGCTAAAGAGATGGCTGGAATGTAGAGGCTTGCCAGTCACAGGAAATAAGCCAGCATTAGTGCAAAGGTAACGAAAAATGTTCAATGAAAATGGCTACAAATTAGTACAATATATCGTTGTTTGTGTTATGACTTCGATTTATAAATTGCATGTCAATATGGCTGGTTATTTAAACAATACAACATACCATAACAACAATGTCGAGTGGCTCCTTTCTTTAAAGACTTCCCTATTGTACCTTAATCAACACCTGTACTTAATTCCATTGTCCCCAGACGTCCTTTGTTACGGTGTGGAGGTCGCGCTTTATCATTCAAACTGGTGCAGTGAATCAGAATGTTTGTCCTACTTTGCAGCTGACAACACACATATGCGTAAGGGCGGATTCTCTTTATAGCAATTTTCGGGGGTTGCAGATCAGCGCTATACCCAGCTTAATCTGCGAGTTTGGTTTTGACTGGGCTTATGCTGATATTACAGGCACCATAGATCTTCAGCAATTTGAAAACTTCTTCCACCACTCACTGTCTTGTCAGCTTTCTCAATTACATATACCACCATCTGAAAAAACGAAAGACGTATATGGCTGTCTCCTTCATTGACTTCACCAAGGCATTCGACCTAGTCGACCACAATTTAATCATCAACAAAGCTATCAACATCGGGTTTTGAAGAAGTCTTTTAATATGGTTTATAAACTTCCTGAGTGACGAACGCCAATCCGTAGGCTTCTGAGGACTGTCTCCACCTTTCAGTCAAGGTGCAAATATTACAGGGGAAATCTAAACGGGGTGAGGGAAGAGATGAGGGGGTATCCACTGGCCTGACTCATTAAGGCACAAGAACGCAGACAGTACGCTGATATCATAACTAGTAAAGTGACCCATTTGATCGATAAATACATACCCAAGACCAAACCCAGTGCCTCCAGGAATGCGAGGGGATCCCTACACATGAACCATGAGGCGATCGACAAAGTTAAGAAGAAAACCCAGAATTCAAGACGTGGGTTGGGTCAAATGATTAGCAGGACAGGAGGATGTATGCAAGAGCCAGAAACCAAGCAAAGATAGAGTGTAGAAGGGCTGAAGAGGAGCTCCAGAGGCTGGTTGCAAGCGAGGTTAAGTCAAACCCAAAGGCGTTTTACCGCTATGCAAAGTCGAAATTAAAAACGCGAGTAGGAGTATCAGACCTGAGGCTTGAAGATGATAGTTACGCAGATTCTGACCAGGATAAAGCTGAGGCATTGAACAGCTTCTTTTCCTCGGTGTTCACAAGAGAGGATACGATTAACCTTCCTGCGTTTGACGACAGACGGTTCGACAAAGCACTGACCCACATTGTGTTCACAGAAGAGAGTATTAGAAATAAACTGTCCAGGCTAAAGGTCCCCAGTGAATGGAAAGTGGCTAATGTGAGTCCTATCTTCAAGAAAGGCGATCGTCACTCCACGAGCAACTATGGACCGGTGAGCCTGACCAGCATAATATGTAAAGTACTTGAGAGTATTATCAGGGATGCCGCGATGGAACATCTACTACGAAACAACCTTGCAAAGGATTGCCAACACGGTTTTATGCCGGGGCGCTCATGGATATTTGGAACGGGGTGGTAATATCGACAATATTTACCTAGATTTTGCCAAGGCTTTTGACAGTGTACCCCCACGAAAGGCTGAAAATCAAACTGGAAGGGTACGGAATTCGGGGAAATGTCCTAGCGTGGATAGAAGACTTTCTACGTGACCGCAAGCAGTGTGTGGTGATTAATGGCACGAAATCATCATCAGTACCTGTCACAAGCGGGTACCACAGGGCAGTGCATTGGGCCCGCAGCTGTTTCTTTGTTTCATCAATGACAGGCCTGATGTTGTACACTCCTCCATACAAATGTTTGCCGATGACGCCAAGTTATTTCGGGAAATCAAGAACCAAGCGGACTGTGAAGAGCTGCAGAAGGACCTCTGTGGGCTCCAAGAATGGTGGAAGAAATGGCTGCTGAGATTCAATGTCACGAAGTGTAAAAGGATGCACCTTGGGCGTACCAACAGTAAAGAGGCGTATCATATTTCCCAACGGGATGAAGAAACTGCACTATTTGAGACTGAAATTGAGAAGGACCTGGGTGTGTATGTTGACAATGAGCTGAAGTTCTCGGGTCATTGCGAGAAGAAGGTAAATCAGGAAAATAAATTATTGGGTCTTATAAGAAGGTCGTTCAGATATCTAGACGTTCCGTCCCTCGTAACGATCTTCAAAAGTGAAGTGCTTCCCCATCTGGAGTACTGTCACCCCGTCTGGTCCCCGAGATATGCTAGGGACTGTCAGTTGGTTGAAAATGTTCAAAGGAAGGCCACCAGACTGGTGCTTGCCCTTCTGCACCTCAGCTACCCTGAGAGATTTGAGCGCCTGAACTTGCCTAGCTTATACTACAGACGGGCAAGGGGTGACCTAATAGAGGCGTATAAGCATCTCAAGGAACACTACTTAGTCGAGTGTCCTTACTTAGAGCTGGCGGACGCTCGCCCCACAAGGGGTCACAGCTCAAGATTGAAGAAGCCGTAAGTCCAGAAAACTGTGAGGGCAAACTTTTTCGTAGTGAGAGTTGTGAACTCTTGGAACAATCTACCAGAAAGTGTTGTGACAGCACCGAGTGTGAGCTCTTTCAAGACAAGACTTGACCAACACTGGAGCGGGCTCAGGTACAGTCACCCAAACAAGTCCTGTCGCGAACCACGAGCCCCGAGATTCAGACTCGTGAACCCGAAGCAGTAGACACTGATACATTATTCTGTCCATAAATGCTTCGGATTCAAGAGTCTGAATCTCGGGGTTCATGGCTCGCGACAGGACTTTTTTGGGGTGACTGTACATTCAGGAGCCGGTGCATCCTCAGTATTTGCCAACAGTGCGTAACAGAGACGTGACCGATTGCCCAAGCGGCTAACGAGCCGATGAGTGGTGAAGAGGATAAAAGTAACAGTACGTAACAGCGACGTGACCGATCGCCCAAGTTGCTAACGAGCCGATCAGTGGTGAAGAGGATAAAAGTAAAAATAACTCGGAGTTAGCCAGTGTGTTGAGTCCCCGCCAATCTTACTTTTGCACTATAATATATTGAAATATCCTGAAGTATGACCTCACTTTGTTATTATAGCTTATATCATAATTGGGTAAATTTGCGTTTTCAACCACTATGGCTCTCGAGTTGAGCAATATGTTTTACCGGTGGTTTAGACACTTTTAAGACACTTTTCCCTTATGACGTTTCCCTCTCATATGACTTGAATATACTGGGGGATCCAGGGGGACGGAGCCCCCCAGTTACAAGGTTAGGTTAGGTAATTTTAGGTCATTTGCGAGGGAACGTTGAAGGAGAAATGTGTCTTAAAATAGTCTAAACCATCGGTAAAACACATTGTTCAACTACAGAGCCATATTGATTGAAAATGCAAATTTACTCATATTTGTACCACTCACGTTACTCGTCTATATTTGTAAATCAAGTGACCCATTCCTCAACTATGTAGCGTAATATTTTTTGCCTTTTGGCTCCCATGTTCATTCAATAAGCCGTTAATGATTATTTTAGGTCAATGTGGGATAAATTATTAAGCAGTATCTAATAAGTCCAAATGCACGCGGACCTCAATATACAAACACTACCTCACTAGTCAAGAGTTGAACCCAGGACCGAGAACTGGGGACGCTACTGACACTACACGAACTTCATTAGTTAAACTAGACTTTGTTGGTTTACCTACAAAGTCTGCTCCCTCATCTCACTAAGCAACGTTTGTGAAGTCTTAACTAGTTCATGAACTGGGCAATTTGTGTGAATGAAAAAGTAAATAAAATTCACGTACGCAAAACTCACTTTCATTTCACATATAAACGAAACGGTTGGGATTCAGAAAAAGGTCGACCACAGAAACTACAGTACTGACAAAAATAGGTTTATTAGTTTATCTTGAGGTGTTTCAAGCAAACCTGACTGTCCAATTCCGTCGCAAATAAGCCGCTATGGATATGTGGCACCCATCTGTCTTTTACCAGCAATATTGGTTGCACAAAGTGGCCAGGGCTTTGACGTAAAGGGAAATTGTGGGATAAAATCACCCCCCCCCCAAAAAAAAAAAAATTAATAATAAATAAATAAATAAATAAATAAATAAATAACGAAACGAAACCTAACGAAACCTCGTAACCAGAAAGACCTGATTTAACCTCCTAGTCCCTCTGGCCGTTGTGTAAAAAACTTACCTTTATTAACAGATGTTAGAGGATAAAATGATGCTACTTGTAGGAGGAAGTGGTGGAGTATAGTTCGTGTGATCGTTGAATCCAGAGCAAAATATTGTCGGTAATGTTCCTTCTTATTGCCGGCACAAAACACCCAACTCTTGATATTCTTCAACAATCGCTCTATATTTTGAACGTCTATAGCACTTCACAGAGGTTGGCAATATACCATGAGTCTCAAAATGCCAATAGCAGCGGCTTCGTTTTCAAATACACGAAGAATGCTTTACCAAGCCGAGATGAAACACCAGACCAGGCACCACTCACCAGTGCAGTACAGACTAGCTAACTAATTCTAAACTCTGTGTACAAAGATGCTCTACTCAAGATAGGAAAGCTCTAGCTAAAATACATGAAATATGTGTACGGTACAGTTGCCAGATATTTCAACAATAGCGCCATCTATTGGCTGTGTCCAGAAGCTATTCTTGACGCCATAGACATTGGTGTGACGTCTCGAGTGATATATTTTACGTTTTCCATTAATTTAGACACAGGGCCAGATTCAGGAGTGGGCAGCTGCCCCGGGGCCTCCACAATCTGGGGCCTCCGCATATTACAATATTTTATTTGTTTGTTCATTTGGATTATTTTTATTTTCATTATTTGAGTAGAGGTTTATCTGATTAATAATGCAAAGAATCATCTCTCTGTAATAACTAATAATATATTCTTTTCTGTGAAGTCTCTTGAAAATTTTTGACATGTGCGGTAGTAGCTATATCAGGGCTGGTCGACTTGAAACCACATGAATAACTCCAGTCATGTCTCACTTTTGTGTGTGTGTGTTGTGAATTTGTACACTATCAATAAATATACAGTTAATTAAAAATTTCTCAATGTTCTAATTTCCTCAATATAACTGCAAAGGGCTTCAAAATTCTCCAAAGAAGTGTTCAAATTTCTAAATTTTCCCGGGGGCCTTATAGCGCCCCTCGGAACGCCCAGATGTTTAGGCTCGCTTCACTCGCCACCCCACCCTCCTGGGTAGTTATAATGAGGGGGGCCTCCACAAACAGGTTGCCCATGGGCCTCCACAGGTCCAAATCAGGCACTGTTTAGACATATCAATCTTCATTTACGTATACATGCATGTATACTGTACATATAAAGAGAGAATGAAAACACTACTGTATAAGTTTTACTGACTCCATTGCCTCAAGATATTAGATGAGTTCAGAAATTAAGACAAAATCTTTTCTCTTACACAATTACCATGCAATTATATATATATATATATATATATATATATATATATATATATATATATATATATATATATATATATATATATATATATATATATATATATATATATATATATATATACACACACACACACACACAACACCTCACCCCGCTAAGATTCAGACCCACGATCTTATGATTGTGACCGGGGAACATTACCTCTACACCACTAGGATACTAAAAGCAGTCCTAGACTCTGTTATATTTCACACAAAGCCTGTTCAACGAGCTTATGGCGCCGTGAACCTCCAATTGGGGAGTACCCGTGAAATATATATGGATCCTCGTGTTTCGAAGCCGGATTTGGTAAAACGTTACTCTGACCACTTAAGTGACACGGGTAGTCCCCATTGGAGGTTCACGGCGCCATAAGCTCGTTGAACAGGCTTTGTGTGAAATATAACAGAGTCTAGGACTGCTTTTAGTATCCTAGTGGTGTAGAGGTAATGTTCCCAGTGATTGGAAAATGGCATAGTGTGTAAAATACTTGAGAGCATTATAATGTAAGGGCGGGAAATTTTCCTTACTTCATACTTATTCTTTTTATTCTTCAATATATTTACATACTTATATTCGTATTTCAAATATTTCTCATTTTATTCTCTTCTGTTAAATTCTTTCTTAAATTTTTATTTACTTATTTTCTTGCTCATGTCTATCTTTTATATTAATCTTTTCTGGTGTATCTATTTAATAATTTCATATGCTGTCTTTATTTCTACAGTCTAAGTATATATCTTATATTTCTCTGCTTAGATTTTCCAAGTCAATATTCTTTAGTTCATTTCTTTTCGTATATAGTATTGTATTTTCTGAATTTCTATGTCCTTACCTTTCTGAAGTATACCCTGTTTTAACTATATTCTAAACCATGGATTAGTCTGGGGAAACTATGTCATTATATTATAACACTTATTACTTACAACGGTAGCCTGCCACCACTCAGAATTTTATTAGAATATAACATATCTTAGTGAACTGTTAGGTAGCCTGCTAGCAAGCTTCCAGGCACATGAGTTACAATAGTTACTTTCTGAGAACCAATGTGTTGAAGGAATAGTGTGGTGATACTCATAGTTTACTAATTTAATATTTATTAACATATGGAGTAAATAAGATGTTAATTAATTACACTCAGATCAGACCGGACCGCTTAGGTCTTACTTTAAATTAATAGCAAAATAGACCATTTCTTGATTACAACATTGTACACTCATGATATTACTTCATTGTCAATACAGATGATTACATAACGCACTCGACAGGATCCAAAATTAAGATATTATCAAACACATCCTGTTAGTTCGGAATGAACAACATGGCACTTTAGCTAGAGTACAGTGGTAGTACACCTGGTTGGTGGACTCAACTCCTTTTACAACAGTACCACCGGTAACACCAACATTCATGGGTTCAATACTCAACCTGGGATAACTATATGTCTGCTAATTATCACTAATCATATACAACAATAATACTTTGGCCCATATAACTGTAAGGAGTGCCCCAGGGTGTAACAACAAATGAAGAAAGCTGTTAAGGTCGGTTGTAGTCCGACACACGGCGAGGGAGTTTGGGCCTAGTTCCCAGGGCTCGGACCCGCACAGTTTAATCCTGCCGAATTAACGACATCGTCCAATACAACCAGCTGGTATGCAGCTACCGATCCCTGGTAGCTGCTGGGTATTCAGCTAACACACACACTGGGCCTGAGATAATGATGGAGAAGCATCAGAGAAGTGAATAATAACTCAATCACAAACAATCTTTTGTCTGGCAACGACAGACAACATTTACGTCACATAAATTCTTTCACTGGGTAAATGACAATTTCACTGTTACAACATGAACACTGATATTCACAAAATTTACTGAGTTAAACTGACTTAATATGGCAGGCGGAGAATCTTACACATACCTGAGATAAAGATGGAGAAGCGTCAGAGAAGTGACTTTCTCCTCACGCACGAGCTTATATACGGCTAACTGGCAACTCAGGCCTATGCGGAACACATGCCAGATATGCTAATCACTCAATGACAGAAATTACATTCCACTCAGTTGTTGTACATTCAACTATGAAAATCAGTGTCATGGGTCAGGCTAATTTTTATGTCTATTTTTATAATCTAATCAGAGATCGAGTTTGTCAGGAAAAAGTGAAATGGACGTTAAACACGCACTAAACAACTCTACTTACCGGAAACCACAAACCACAGCCAAGGAATTCTTCCTGAGAAGAGCCGTTAGGTTTTGGAGATTTTGAGTTTGACAGAATTTATTCAGTAGATTGATGACTTTTTAAAATAGACAACTGACACTAACTAAACTACAAACATCCGATTTTCTGATGTTTGGGCATCAAAATGATCTAACTTCAGTCGCACTTGGAACTCATGGCTATCCCCAAGGACGATATAAGGATATGCCACTCATACTGACAAACTCGACACTCCCTTACTTGACAAGTTTTACCAACAATAAGGACATTGAAGCTTTCAACATCACTCACAATGGATATTGAATGTTCCAACTGTAATCAGTCATATCTAAGTTGCCTCAACATATGCAACCACAGTTGCACTTTCAAATTCTGTGTCATTACTAGGGAACAATGAAGTCTCGGGTGCACTCTAGGATTGAGAAAAAACGAAGGACTCAGGCGTCCTGAAGTGATGAGAAAACGGACTTCTCAGACGGGGGACTCAAATAAAGAAAGCATAGCTACATGTTTTGTGGACTATTGAGCATAATATGAATCGTCTGATTTTACGTTAACTGACGTGTACGACCGTGGTCATTACAATAAGAGATGTCATGATGGAACACCTATTACGAAACAACCTTACAAAGGATTGCCAACACGACTTTATGCCGTGAAGCTCCTGCTTAACACAATTATTCAAGGTAGTGGATGTTTGCACTCAAATTCTGGAACAGGGTGGTAATATCGACAATATATACCTAGATTTTGCCAAGACTTTCGACAATGTACCCCATGAAAGGCTGAGGCTGGAAATTAAACTGGGAAGGTGCTGGAATCGGGGAAGTGTCCTAGTGTAGATCGGGACTTTCTCTATGATCGCAAGCAGCGTGAGGTGATTTATGGTACGAAATCTCCATGTGTACCCGTGACAAGCGGGGTACTAAAGGGCAGTGTATTAAGCCCATTGTTGTTTGTTTGCTTCATAAATGACATGCCAGAAGCTATATACTCCTCCATACAAATGTTTGCGGACGATGCCAAGCTATTTTGGGGAAATTAAGAGCCAAGCAGACTGTGAAGAGCTGCAGAAAGATCTCCGTGAGCTTCAAGAATGGTCGAAGAAATGGCTGTTAAGATTCAATGTCACGAAGTGTAAGAGGCTGCAACTGGGACGTACCAACGGTGAGGAGGCGTATCACATATCCCAACGGGACGAAGAAATTGAATTAATTGAGACAATGCGAAAAAGAGCCTGGGTGTGTATGTTGACAATGAACTGACGTTCTCGGGCTATTGTGAGAAGGTGAAACAAGAAACTAAATTGTTAGGTCTTATAAGAATAAAGTAATAAAGATAAGTGGGCGCCTGTGTCATAACAAGGGGGGTTCTCTAGCCTCGACAACTGTTTATCAATAGGATAAAAAGTAGACGAAGGTACTTGTCTGTTTTGATTGACTTCGTATGGCCCTCGTGAGTTTAGTTAGTATGATCAGCTCCCTGGTCATGACCTAACAGAGACGTGACCTAACAGAGAGTTGACCAAACAGAGATGTGACCTAACAGAGACGTGACCTAACAGAGAGTTTACCAAACAGAGACGTGACCAAACAGAGACGTGACCTAACAGAGAGTTTACTAAACAGAAACGTGACCTAACAGAGAGTTTACCAAACAGAGACGTGACCTAACAGAGAGGTGACCTAACAGAGAGGTGACCTCACAGAGACGTGACCTAACAGAAGCGTGACCTAACAGAAACGTGACCTAACAGAGACGTGACCTAACAGAGACGTGACCTAACAGAGACGTGACCTAATAAAGATATGACCTAACAGAGATGTGACCAAACTCATTAAGTACACAAATTCGGACCCCATACGAGACAAAGTTACCTGGTACCTACGTTCTGTGTCGTGCGGTTACTCTATGTCGTCCTCCGAGGGCTCTTCACCACAGGTTCTTCAGCAATGTGCCTGTGGACTTTGTGAGGTACCTTGTGGGGTTTAGTCTGGGTGCCCGTTGAGTGCCTCCAGCATCTTCACAGAGCACCAGCTTCAGGTGGAGCCTTATCCTCAAGGTCGTCTTCCCCCTATAAAAAAGAAAAACCTTTATAAATATTTGTATTTTTAACAACTTAAATAAAAGATATATCATGAAATACTATTGGCAAAATCACATAAGTAAAACGCTATATGCCATCATATATTTGTACATCTAAATGACTCCACAACAGTTATGCAAAACTTAATGATCGACCACTTGCAGGGAATAAGGATATCCAACACCACATACAATACACACTTCAGGGCATTTATATAAATGTTATACACACTTGACAGCCACACACACACACACATACAAACTCTCTACAACCACACAAACTCCACAACCACACATAACCAGATCAGGTTATGAATTATTTCAGTCAGAGTTAATTGAGTGGATGAGAAAAAAAAGAGGGGGGGCTGGAGGTGAAGGACATTTAACTGGACACTACACCATGCCATCAGCCACCTGGGAGCTGGAACACACAAGTACAGTCGGGGTCAAAAGTCTCGAACACTTGACAGTATTTGGGTTGTAAGTACCCAAAGATCTTAGGTATTAAGGAGAGTTTTTATCCCATTTTGTGGTTCAGGCATAATATATGATGACAAGTAGTGTTATTAGTATATCCCAATCATATATATGTAACTCAGAAGTAGATGCCAGATATTGCGGAGTGTTCAAGACTTTTGACTCCCAACTGTACATATATTAATTTCACACGTACGACAATGATAATTATGATTCAAGTCTCGTTCATACTGTCACCTACCATCTGCATGTGTTCTAGGTATCAAGTTCTATCTACAGGAGCGAACACAAGCACCTGTAGAGTTTCGTAGGTTCTATTTACTGGATAAACAGATATGTACACAAGGGAGGTGGCGCTCCTTACTCTGTACGGGGGTCAACTAGCCTCTCCGGCGACATGTGGTAAGTGATACAGTAGCAGCTTCCATATGTCGCCAGGCACATTAATTAAGCATGTGGGACATGGTAAATACATTGCCACACGCTGCTAGCTAGGCTGAATAAATAGTGTATATAAATGGAGCACATACATAATATACATACAGCATACATAATATACATACACCATCAACACTCACATACTATTGAGATTCTTTACTTAGTTTTTTGGGTAATGCTTGGTGTGGTATACAGATTAAAAAAAAATTATGTTTGAGTTTAATTATTACTGTACCACAAATGAGAAAAAGATTACCTTACCCCCCAGGTAGTAACACTAATCATTAGGTGAAATAAACTTGATTATTCCTTAGGTGATCCATACCACCTTAGATAATTCACTTTATTCAGAACTCCAGTGAAATTATGTGGTAATATTTGAGGACAATGGTCTGATTTATCCAGCCACTTAATGTTAAACTTCTATAGAGGATAATGTATTTCTTAACTCAAAACTAAATTAAATTGGGTGGAGGAACAGCACTTTTAGATTATTCATGTTTTTGTTATAAGTTTCCCGTAAATAAAGACACGACTGCTGCCCCTGCTTCATGAGTAGAGCCACCATGAGGAACAAACAATGCTCACTAATCTAACACAAACTTTACATGCCATCTACCATCTGTACACACGAAACTAACTTTAAATAAAAAACTTCCACCCTAATGGTTAGGTTAGGTTTCATTAGTTTGTGTCCATCATCAAACTAATATTAAAAAAAATGCAACTCATACTTTTATTATTACTGTAATTGTCCTTTTTGGTAATATTTTTTTTTTTTCAACTAACAAAAATAATTTATCACCCTCTAATATTTTTTGGGGGATAAAGTACGACACTCATTAGTTAATAAAATTCGGATGATAGCCGAGAAAGTTCTATTCCTCCACCTAATTTGCTTTATTCTTTAGGTGGGCAGTAAATTTACTTCTATAAATATTTTTAATTAGGTAGCTGGTTACGTAAGACCACTGTCCTTAAATATTACTATATACCGGTACGCTTTTAATGTCTTGTGTTATCTTTGATTACTGGAGAATACTGTATTTTCTTTGCACCCTAATTATGGACTATATATTGTATTTGACACTTATGAAATGGAATTAAAATTGTTACCTTATTAAAAACAAGTATAAGAACAGTATACTATTACTGTCACTACACACCTGCCATATCTAAGTAGTGTGTACATGAATATTAACTTTTATAAGATTTCAATAATTCCACAGAATAAATATCACTCTATACTGTAGTTCACCCTTATCCTCTTTACAACTCACTTATTTACAATTCTTTCATTAAATACTGTATAAATCTTTAAATTTGAGAGGGAAATCAGTTTCTCTGTTTTGGTCATTTTAATACCTTATTTACATTACTCATTTATAACCACTAATGAAACTCATATTAATTCCTTAACCAAAATTTTGTAAGATCAATTAGTTTTCCTCTAAAATTTTTAAAAATAAACACGGGACATTATAAGGAAAGTCTGATATTAAAGTTCTCATTCAAACTAACCAATACCATTTAATTAAAGTGCCCATTCATCGCCATTTACACTGTCGAGTAAAAATGCTTCCCTTTAAACCCATTCATAAATTTATTTCTCCCTTGTAGTAAAATATTGAAATAATTTAGTCATAAGACATTGTTCCTAAATGAATATAATGTGAATTTTAACTGTATAATTGGTTTATAAAGAGTTTCTTTACATAAAAAGGCAAAATAAGTCATTTATATAGTTAATGAGTGAATTTAAAGTCCGCTGTGGAAACATTTTAATTCAATCCCAATTTCTTCCAGTTAAAAGGTAATTAATAAAATGTGAATGTGAACGTTAACATGGTGAGATGTTAGGGTATAAACTAGTTAAATAATGCCAAATAAAACAGAGGACAAATATTAACTAAACTAATACATGGCACAGTGAAATAAAAAAAACTTCAACTGATCACTTTAAATGCCACAGTAATAAGCCAATGTCAGTATCCACGACTCATTCCACTGAAATATGAAGTTCTTCTTGATACACAAACACTTGAAATGCAACTACGGTAACCTAAAATACCATATAGGTTATAAAAGACTAAATTTCCGTATTATATCGCATTGAAGACTGAAAAATCAACTCCATAACAAAGTCAGCTGGTGTATCACCTGCGGCGAGTGATTTAAAACCCCTAAATTTTGACTCAGTAACATTAAATAACGTTGTCTTGTGGTTCTAATGTACCAGGAATCTTTATGTTGAATATTAAATAGTTTCTGCGATGCAGGAATCTATTAAAAGCCACGAATTATGTACTTACGGTTAGCAGAAGAAGCAACCTGCTATGATGATCCACACATTTAGCAATCTCAGACAAGTAAGTTCACTAACTTCACCCTCGTTTAAGGAATATTTCCTTCAGCTGCTGACACTAGCGCCATCTAATAGACCAGCCAGAAACAATAGAAAATGGATATTGGAGGGCTCGAGAATCGTTTTCTTCTCCTTAACGGTAACTCTAATAGTTCCTGCTGATTTTATACGCAACGTGACTACCATCGATATTGATCTAATTATTTCTGTTCTTAGTTAGTTTGTTATTGTCCACTGTTAATACAGGAGGGAACTATATTACCTGGAGGAAACCTGTGATGTTTGGTAGCGAGGGACACACAATTCTCATGTGTAACTGGGCTGAGCAGTTCTCTCATGACATAGTAGCGAGACACACACGTGACACCACCACCACTAACCCCTATCCTCTTTCGTCACGTCTCTTACACCGGGCGGCCGCACTGTTGGCGAGTACTGGGCATGCACCGGTTCCTGAATGTACCCGAACCCGTTCCAGTGTTGGTCAAGTCTGGCCTTGAAACAGCTCACACTCGGTGCCATCATAACACTTACTGGTAGGTTGTTCCAAGAGTTCACAACTCTCACTCCGAATAAGTTTGTGAATGAGTGGGTGAGTGAGTGACAGTGAGAGAATGGTGAGTGTGTGAGTGAGTGAGGAGTGAGTGAGTGATGAGTGAACGTTGTATTAATACATCGGAAATTATCCGAGTCAAGCAATACAAATAAAACTCATCGCTCGGATTTCAAGTACCAATATATTTATAAATATGAAGGGTGATTTGATTGTGTAAGAGGGGTGGAGAGAAAGTGGGAGAAAGGAGGGAGAGGAGGGAGGAGAGGAGGAGGGAGGTTATAACGAGAGGGGGGAGGGAGAGAGAGGAGGGAGGGGAGGGAGGGAGGAGGGAGGTTATAACGAGAGGAGGGAGGAGAGAAGGGATGGAGAGGAGGGAGGGTGAAAGGGAGGTAGGGTGGGAAAAGAGGGGCGGTTATATTGAGAGGAGGGGGAGAGTGGGGGGAAGAACAGAAAGGAGGGAGGGAGGAGAGAGGGAGGTGTCAGTGTCGGAGGCAGTTATGATACTGTTGTATTATTTATTCCCTCCATTGGTGATCCATCTCTCTCTCTCTCTCTCTCTCTCTCTCTCACACACACACACAGTGTTTGGTCAGGGCAGTAATACTATTGGAAGATGAAACACAATAAAAGGTTTACGGCCTAATAATATCACCACGTATAAGCCGCTTAAGGCATCATATACATGTGTGTGTGTGTGTGTGTGTGTGTGTGTGTGTGTGTGTGTGTGTGTGTGTGTGTGTGTGTGTGTGTGTGTGTGTGTGTGTGTGCGTGTGTGTGTGTGCGTGTGTGTGTGTGCGTGTGTGTGTGTGTGTGTGTGTGTGTTTGTGTGCGCGTGTGTGTGTGTGTGTGGTCTCCACCCTGTTGTATGGCAGCGACACATGGGTCACACACAGGAGGCACCTCAAGGCACTTGAAAACTTTCACCAACGTGGTCTACATTCCCTCCTCCGAGTTCACTGGGAAGACAAGAGAACAAATGCCAGTATTCTCGCTGACACCAACTGTAGGAGCATCGAGGCTACCATTATCCATGAACAACTGCGTTGGACTGGCCATGTTACCCGCATGGACAACAGTAGACTGCCAAAGCAGCTACTTTCCAGTCACCTAACGAATAGTAAACGTAACGCTGGCGGGCAACTGAAACGGTACAAGGATAGTCTTAAGACAAACCTGAAAAAGTGCCAAATCGACCCCCTCACCTGGGAGACAATTACTCCACACCGTAACGCTTGGAGGAGCACCACACAAAAAGGTGTCAATACTTTCGAGTTAGCCCGACTGCATACCGACGGAAACAAGCGCCAACACCGGAAAGACGCTGCCACCGCCCCTCCTGCACTAGATGTAGCCCTCCACACGTATAACATCTGTGGAGGACACTGCCGGTCCCGCATCGGCCTCTCGAGTCACCTCAGAGCTCACCAACAAAGATGACATACTTAATAACTCATATCATTGTATCACAGCTGGATAATCGTCATATTCGTCTCCGAGTGGCAGCAAAGTAGTAATGTGTGTCAGCGTGAATATTTGAGAGTGTGTGTGTGTGTGAGTGAGGAGTTTATGACTGCTTTTCTATCTATGTAAGTAAATAGTTATTAGTGTGTATAGGCGTATAATACAGGACATTAATTAATGCTTAACGAATAATTATATCTCTATTAATTCAAGCAAATTTTATCTATCTTTAGATCTTCCAAGACAGCCTTCCTAACCCTACCCCACACAGACCAAATCCTCCATCTTTACCATAATCCTCTCATCCTATCTTCCTCCTCCTCCTTCTCCTTCTTCTCCTAATCACACCAAGTATTACCTCTCCCTTCCTCTCACTCCCCGGGGAGACATTAAACGCCCGCGATCGAAGGGGAGGAGAGTCGATCTGATAACACCTCGAGGGCCACACAGATGGGAGTTTTCAAATGGTGTTTGTTTATGAGAGAACTTTTTCATTTCTATGTTACTCTCTCTCTATATCTTTCTCTATATCTCCGTTTTTTCTTTGTCTTTCTGTCTTTTTTTTAAATCTCTTATTATTTATATTATTTTCTTCTCTCTTATATTCCTTTCTTCCTATTTTTCCTTTCTCATTTTCTCTCTTCTCTCTTTATGATGTTTGTATGGATGAAACATTTACGGAAGTTAAGAATTTCCTTAACTTTAATACAACCTTTAATTACTCCAAGATAAGAGAGAGAGAGAGAGAGAGAGAGAGAGAGAGAGAGAGAGAGAGAGAGAGAGAGGTACTTCACCAGCCAATATAAACACACAGTGACAGATAATGTTTACATAGAAATTCTGGTTGGTTAGGTTAGGTTGGCCCACTCTTAAGATTGAAGCCTTTGATTGACTCAGTTACAAAGATAAGAAATAGTTAAGTTCCCCTCTCAAGAAATACACTAGTCTCTGAGACGTAAGTTAGAGACGATATTTCTACCCATTTATGTTTTCTTGTCATTACTGAGACTTCTATTTCTCGGATATTACCAAAGTATTTTAAAAAAGACAATAAAATAATCTTACTATCATAAAATAATCCCAGAATCATAGTTTATCATCAGAAAGAAGAAAATCGATTCAGAATACGTAAATACAAGCGGCTTTGGTCAGCACTTAGGTCCAAGGTTTGAACATATCCTGCCACTGAGAGACAAAGAGACAGACTGCGTTGTTTACGGGAGATGTGACCAGATAGGAAGGCCTCCGCCAGCACCTGGTAAACGTCATTAACAAAGGCACTAATGACACAGCTTTCGAGCCAAGAGATAGTCTCCAAGTGAAGCGTAAATGGTGGACAGGAGTCATAAACAGCGTTCGAGTGGGAGAGAAATATTGAAAAAAGGGAAATGGGTTTTCAAAGAGCTGTCTGATTGATGGTTTATGGTATTTAGTTTATATATAAATTGGTATATTATTATTATTATTATTATTATTATTATTATTATTATTATTATTATTATTAACAACGTCTATAAGTCAGATTATGAGTGGAATAACAAACAATTATTCGCCACTTCAAAAAAATCTCAAAGATCAAAAGACCACGAAGAGTGATAGGAATAAACACAATTAATGAAGAGAAAACAATAGAAAACACAGAGATAAACAAGAGACCGAGAAAATATCCCTCACACACTCACGTTAAGACATTATCAGTCAGATCACCAAGGACACTCCGGGGTCCGTTTGTACACAGTTGCAGGTCAAATAGGCCCCTGTGTTAATAAATCCCGTCCTAGCCTCATCATTTCGCTTGGGGTCTAAGAGAATTGGGGACTTTCCTCCTCTCTCTTCCCCCTCTCTCCTTATCTCCCTTCCCTCTACTCTATCACCTTTCCTCCCCTCCTTCTGTCTCCGTCACACACACACCACTCGCCCCACACCGTCACACCATCGTCACAAACACCCGTGTCACACCTCCGTCACACGCTCCGTCACCCACCCAGCTGTGAGAAGCGCTGAGTAACGCTTCCTGCCCGTCACGAGAACGCTGCCTCTCCGTGTCATAAACAGTGATATATTTAGGATATGACAGTGTAATGTGGATATGAGTCACTGTCATGCAATAAACAGTGACAGATTTGAGATACGACAGTGGAAATGTGTTTATGGCAGTGACATTGTATATATGACAATCAAACCATGTCATATGCAGTGTAATTGTGATTCTATGACAGTGACACATACCCATAAACTACCATTATTTATTAAACTCTTACCCATTAATTCCTATTACCCATTGACTTCCATTACCTATTAAACCACATTAACCATTAACCCATTACTAATTAATCCATGATAACCATTAACTTCCAATACGATTTCAACCATTAATTCCAGTTCCCAATAACTACCATTATCCCTCAACCCCATAACCAATTAACCCCCATTAGACATCAAACCCCCATTACCCATTAACTCCCCATTATCCATCAACTTCCCATTATCCATCAACCCCATTACCCATTAACCCCCCATCACCCATAACCCCCATTACCCATTCCCCCATTCTCCCCCATTACCCATTAACCCCCCATTAACCAGGCCCCTAAATGAGACCCTCTCAGGAAGTTCACTACACGTCACCTGTTTTTATATGTATTTTTTGAAGCAACATAATTTAAGAGTCACGAGTGCCAAGCTAATTATGATGCCCGGTAGTTGGCACTGTATGGTGGTGGCACTTAGAGAGAGAGAGAGAGAGAGAGAGAGAGAGAGAGAGAGAGAGAGAGAGAGAGAGAGAGATTGACCCAAAATATCTTTAAAAAAAATTATGTTAAATTAAAGAGAAGCTGTTGTTAGGCCCCTCTCTCTCTCTCTCTCTCTCTCTCTCTCTCTCTCACTTACCTACATCAAGGGAGGGGGGAGATGGGAGGGAGAGGAGTGGGGAGGGAGGGGGAGAGACAAGGTATAATTAACCCATACAGGTGCCAAGAGTTCTACCTGAATACCTCACATCATCTTTATTTCCCTCACCTGGTATATTTCCTCATATCTCCGCCCGGTGTGTTTTTTTGACGCGCTGGAGGGGGAGGGAGGAGGGAGGGAGGAGGAGGGAGGAGGGGGGGAGGGGATATGGTATAGTCCAAAGTATATCTCTTGTTGTTGTGGTGGTTGTTGTTGTGGCAGTGGTAGTAGTAGTAGAGACGATAAGAGAGAGACGATAAGAGAGACGACAAGAGAGAGACGGTAAGAGAGAGACGATAAGAGAGGGACGATAAGAGAGACGACAAGAGAGAGACGATAAGAGAGAGACGATAAGAGAGACGACAAGAGAAAGACGTTTTTACCTTTGACTTGTAAAGTGAGTTTTTACCTGAGGTGAGTGTGTAGGTGAGACACTTAATGGCGGCGGAAGTGTGTGTATGAGGGACTTTTTTGCTGAGGTAAGTGAAGGGTTAATGGCGGAGGGTTAAAGATGGAGGGTTAATGGCGGAGGGTTAAAGGTGGAGGGTTAATGGCGGAGGGTTAATGGTGGAGGGTTAATGGCGGAGGGTTAATGGTGGAGGGGTAATGGTGGAGGGTTAAAGGTGGAGGGTTAAAGGTGGAGGGTAACGTGTATACATTTTTCTGAGACACCTTGTAGCTTCCTTCCACCCTGCAGCTGTACAAGTTATTCCACGAGTGTCATGCGGTAATCATGTCATGCGGTAATCATCTGTCATGCGGTAATCATCTGTCATGCGGTACTCAACTATCATGTGGTAATCATCTGTCATGCGGTAATCATCTGTCATGTGGTAATCATCTGTCATGCGGTAATCATCTGTCATGCAGTAAGAATCTGTCATGCGGTAATCATCTGTCATGTGGTAATAATCTGTCATGCGGTAATCATCTGTCATGCGGTAATCATCTGTCATGTGGTAATAATCTGTCATGCGGTAATCATCTATCATGCGGTAGTCATCTATCATGCGGTAATCATCTGCCATGCGGTATACAGGGAACGGCTGCGTGGCATGACACAAAACGACTGTAACTCATGAGTGTCATGAGTGTCAATTATGTTAGTGGTGAACTGCGGTGGCATATGACACTACACTTACTATCATATCTCATCTACACAGGAATGCTAATTGAAATTTTAATGACTGTTCGTGTAATAATTAGTTTGTTTTTATAGGTTGAAAAAGGTTGAGTTCGTTTGTTTTGATTTTTTAATTAAAGAAAATGAGGTTTGTGTTTTTATAATCTGGGTTGACGGTCGTAGTAGTGAATAAGTATGATGAATGACTCTGGGTAATGTATAATCTCGGTAATTGCTTTTGCACACACACACACACACACACACACACACACACACACACACACACACACACACACACACACACACCTACACCCACACACCTACACCCAACCTTACACCCTCATCCACCCCTACACCTACCCCTACACCCTCACCCAATGGGAATGAGAGAGTTTAAGGAATAAATGGCATAAAACACCGAGTAAATGGGACGTAACATCAAAACAATAGCCAATAACAGAGGGTGAAGTAGACTCCTTATCGTAGTGGTGGAAGTTGAATTAGACGGAAGTTAAAGATTGATTTCTAAAGGATATTTTTCGTAGGGGAGATGGAAGGGGAGAGGAGGGAAGATGGAAGAGTAAGAGGGAGAGGAGGGAAGATGGAAGGGGAGAGGAGGGAAGATGGAAGGGTAAGAAGGAAGAGAAGAAGAGGAGGAAAGTACAACGACAAGAATAGATTGTCATTCGTGTTTTGGATAAAGGGAAGGAGAGAGACGGGAAGGAAGAGAATAAATGGAAGGGAGGAGAGAGAGCACAAGGAACAAGAAGAGAGGGAGGGGAGGATGAAGGTGCAGGTGTGAAGATTCTCACACATGTGTTACAGGGCGGGGGGGGGGAGGAGAGAGGGAGGGAGGGAAAGAGGGAGAGATGGAAGCAGGCACGTAGGAAGGAAGGAAGGAATGAAGAAAGGAAGGACATAAACATATCGTTTGTCACTTTCAATATTTTCAGTGGTATGAAATATTTCTTGGGACGCGGAAATGATAAAACAGGGTTACCTACAGTGCTCACGGCATCCTCCCCACAAACAGGCTCATCCCACAGTCCTCACGGCATCCTCCCCACAAACAGGGTCATCCCACAGTCCTCACGGCGTCCTTCCCACAAACAGGGTCATCCCACAGTCCTCACGGCGTCCTTCCCACAAACAGAGTCATCCCACAGTCCTCACGGCATCCTCCCCACAAACAGGGTCATCCCACAGTCTTCACGGCGTCCTCCCCACAAACAGGGTCATTCCACAGTCCTCACGGCATCCCTCCCCCACAAACAGGGTCATCCCACAGTCCCTCACGGCGTCCTTCCCACAAACAGGCTCATCCCACAGTCCTCACGGCATCCTCCCCACAAACAGGCTCATCCCACAGTCCCCACGACATCCTCCCCACAAACAGAGTCATCCCACAGTCCTCACGGCGTCCTTCCCACAAACAGAGTCTCATCCCACAGTCCCTCACGACATCCTCCCCACAAAGAGGGTCATCCCACAGTCCCTCACGACATCCCTCCCACAAACAGGGTCATCCCACAGTCCCTCACGGCGTCCTTCCCACAAACAGAGTCATCCCACAGTCCCCACGGCATCCCTCCCCACAAACAGGCTCCATCCCACAGTCCTCACGACATCCCTCCCCACAAAACAGGGTCATCCCACAGTCCTCACGGCATCCTCCCACAAACAGGGTCATCCCAGTGTCCTCACGGCATCCTCCCCCAAACAGGCTCATCCCACAGTCCCTCACGACATCCCTCCCCACAAACAGGGTCATCCCACAGTCCTCACGGCGTCCTCCCACAAACAGGGTCATTCCATAAAGGGAGATGCGACATGGGTCTTCTGTTTCCCCAAGACGTGAGGAATGATCTTTCTCAGCCCCCTCAGCCTGCCAGGTTCCCACGATCCCTGGTGGAGGAGGACAGAATGGTGGTGCTATGTAAGGGTGACCACCTAGTTAATGCTGTGAGAGAGGTACAGGTGCAGGGAGAGGGAAGGAGGGGGGGTGGGGGAGGGAGAGAGGGAGGTACAGAGGCTGGGATGGAGGGAAAAAGAGAGGGAAGAGGAGGGAGAAGGAGAAGGAAGGAGAGGGAGAGAAAATGAGAGAATACCAACCCCTTGTTTCTAATCTTCCAAAGACCGCTCGACAAGCACTGGGCTGATCAAGATGCCGAGAGTTCGATCAAGTAACAGAAACACTGAGCTAGTGTCCATAGATACCTCCCTTTACCCTATCTATCAGGGCCACACAGCAGAATAAGGACCTGAACACTAGACCCTGACGCCTTAGTTCCAGAATAAACATAATCATCCCTTAAAATATCTTCAATTAAAAGAAAAATAATAAAATTGTTTAGGAATGCGGTTCGTCTCCGTTTTCTATTAGTATCGCCTCTGGGGGGGGGGGTGGTGTAGGGGGGACTCTCTTAAAATGAGCCATAATGGTAGGGGAGGGAAGGCTAATTGACCCGCGGTGGTCTGGGGGTTTTAACTACCTTCTGGATGATGAATTATCTCAGGAGAAGGTGATGTGAATATCCTCTGTGTGTGTGTGTGTGTGTGTGTGTGTGTGTGTGTGTGTGTGTGTGTGTGTGTACCTCTGTTTCAGTGTATCATTTTCTCCCTTTATCATTCTATCTCTCTATGCCTCTATATCTTTCTCTTCCCTTCTCCCTATCTCTCTTTTCCCTTTCTATCACAATTCTCTCTTCATCTCTAATTCTCTCACCTTCTCTGTTCCTATCCATTTTCTGTCTTTATTTCACCCTCTCCTCTGTCTTTCCCTCCCACTTTAGCATTTCCTATTCCTTGTTTTAATTTCCTTCTGTTTCCCTCTCAATCTCTCTTTCCTCTCAAAAGTAGTCAATTTCACCCCTCACCTCTCCACTCAGCCACACCACAACAAACACAACATAACTCTGTTTAATATCAACACAAAACACTAATTACCGAACTAGCCTTTACTCCTGTTATGTTCTGCCTACACACCAAGTATGATCAAAATCCATCGCTTAGAGTCCAAGTTATCACGCGGACAACCCTGACAGACGGACGTACGGAGGGGAAGCATGCATTCCTGAGACGACGCGTCTTCCTCCGCCACCTCTTTGAGCGATGGGAGACACAAAGCAAGACGCCAAGGCAGCTGTCACCTCCCTCCCACACCACCACGACCGTCCACTCTTGATGGCCGCAAGATACCAGAGGAATTTATGACCCACAGTTAGGCAGGTCGTAAACACGAGGCCAAAGGAGGTCGACTACTGTAGCTTTTAGGGGATTATTAATTTAGTGTTTAATGTACTCTGGGTGTAAGATAATAAGGGGGACTAATTATACCATGCTCTGTAGGTGACAAGGTTAGGTTAAGTTAGGTAATGGTTAGGTTTGGTTAGACGTATTTTCCTTCATTATTCAGGTAATGGATTTTGAAAAGGGAATTTGGCGGATAATTTTATTACCTATTAGAAAGTTTATTTTCTGAAATAACTTACGGCACTGGGCAAATAATAATAATAATAATAATAATAATAATAATAATAATAATAATAATAATAATAATAATAATAATAATACTAATAATAATAATAATAATACAGCCACAAGAAAAACCCTTTATGTTGACATCCTTTTAGAAAACTTTGAATACGTGTTAGAGTAGCCAGCGCCTTTTCCTATACAAGTCACTAAGCAGAGTAGACCATTATGTGCCCAATTCCTGCTCCCTTTAGCTACCGCCTCTACCACTCCGCCTGCCTTACAAATATCTTTTCACAAACTTGAAACCCTTTTACGTGAGCTGCTCTTTTTTTTTCCCAGAGAGTTTTGGGAAAATTTATGTACGTAGGTTCCAAAGCTTTCTCGGTACCTACTCCGTGATCTGAAGTTTAGACAGATCTTGTATTGAATTGACTTTTAAAATATTTTTCTTTTTGATTTTTTTCTTCTCTTTTTGAAAATGTTAATGGGATTTTTTTTTTATCAGTGTGAGATATGAGATAAATAATCATTCAGGATAGGTATATTTTGTGGGGCGTCGTAGTTGATAATATTGGAGTTAATTTAGGTTAGGTTAGGTTAGTTACAGTAGTCACTCAGCCACCAAATCGTGCCATTGCAAAAGTCTCCTTTTCAGACCACAAAATCCCCTTGAGACAGAAGACCACATGGGACCATATGCCTCCCAGGACCATAAGAGACCATTCGCCTCCCAGGGACCACAAGCGAAGAGAGAACGGAAAACTAGATGGCCACAGAGACCACCTTTAATGGTCCTGGGCCGACCACAGGCTATAGTGGTCCAGTGGTCGTAAGGTCTGAACCAGTGACCAACACAGAGACCAGATGGTGACATTACTGGGGGTCAGGGTGGTGATAGGTGGTGGTGGTGGTGATGATGGTGGTGGTGGTGGTGGTGGTGGTGGTGATAGGTGGTGGTGTGGTGGTGGTGGTGTACACACACTATAAACAGCACCGAGCCAACGTTAACCCCCTGTAGACCCCCTCCCTTAACTCCCTCTTCATCTCCCCCTCCTCACCTTCATCTGCCCCTCCCCCACCTCTCCCAACCCCTCTCCATCCCACCATGCTGCCTAATTGTATACAGTGTGCTATATCCAAACCGCCCCTAACACTTTATCATGAATCCAAACAAATCCGATTCTCACGTGAACAAATCCGCTTGAAGCCATTGTTTACATTCAAGCAAAACATCGAACCAGTGTACCTCAGTTCCCGTGAGTGATGTGCAAGCCGGAAGCATGAAATTTCCAGTTTTTGTGGTTAAGAGGAAAATCACTGTAATTGTTTTGTTACAATGACAAATAAACAACTTGATTGATGGAGTTAGTGTGTTATTAATTCCTAATTGGTTGTGGCTGCCGAACCGGAGCCAGCTCTCACTGAATTTATGGTCGACATCCGGGTATGACTGCAAGCTCGGTGCTAACCTAACCTAACCAAACCTAACCTAATCTAACCTAAACATAACAAACACAACTACATCATTACCACTACTATCATCTCCACACCACACCACACCACCTCCTCCACCACACCACCACCACAGGCACCATCAGAGACTACCACTGTGGCCAACCTGGAGATGAAGTGTGGCCATATGGTCGAGGTTTTCACTGTTCGAGGCTACAAACTAACCCTGTGGTCCACCGCAATACACGTGCGCCCTGAACACGTGTTATTACAGTCACCACGTGCTGACAGAGGGCGCACGTGCGGAGGTAAGGTTGTGGTTTGGTGTTGATCTATAGAATAATGTGTGTGTGTGTGTGTGTGTGTGTGTGTGTGTGTGTGTGTGTGTGTGTGTGTGTGGAGGAGGGGGAGGGAGGGAAGTAAGGGAGATAAGGTAGCGAGGGGAGAGTGAGGGGTCAGGTAGGGTCGAGGAGAATGCTCAGATAACACGAGGGGGGAGGGAAGAGTAGAGAGAGGGAGAGAGGTAATAAGGAAGGAGGGAAGAGAGAGAGGGGATGATAAGGAGAGATGGAAGAGAGAGAGAGGGGGGGGGGTGATAAGAGTCGTCTTATTTAAGACTCCTTGAACCTTCTTGTCACTACACCCTCCTCCCCCCCTCCTCTTACCTTCTAAATAAAAACCAATAGAGAAACATCACTTAGGTTAGGTTAGGTTAGGTTAGATTAGATTAGATTAGGTTAAGTTAGGTTAAGTTAGATTAGGTTAAGTTAGTCAGATGGTAACTAATTCATGTACACGCGCAAACTAAATATACAGCAATATTAGTCTTTGTGCTTATATGAAAAACATTAATTAACCTCTAACAACGCATAAATATTCACTTAGTAACAAACTGTATCTTTTTTGGTTCTTCGAGGAGAGATAAACTATTAACAAGGCATTAACTCAACGTGTATATAATAAATACCGTCGTTTACCCTTAAGACGCCAACAAAAAACGGGAACGTAAACAAACATCTTGGATCCCATCGAGCTAGGGTATAGGGAGGGAGGGCGGGGAGGTGGCGGGCGTCTCTCAGTGGAACATTAATGAAATTAACCCCCACACGCAGTACGTTTTCTCAATGACCTAAACTGCCAGCTGAATCACCATCTGCCCTTGTTAACCCTGTAATTACACCCGACACCTCTTACCCTCCCCTTCTCACAAAAACCCTCACCCTTCTCCCGCCTTCCTGGTTGACATTGACAATAACACACTACACTAGATCTGAAATTTGACCCATATGGAGTCGGGTGTTAGAGGTCCTTTTACTCTTTTTTTGGGTACTGTTTACTCACGGAGGATAAGATTTTAACCCTTTTAAACTCGTGGAGAAAGATCTGAGTTTCTGTGTCGTTCAGTAGGTGAGGAATCTGGTCTTAGGGGTTTGGTAGAGGGTAGAGATAAGGTAACACAGACTGGGGCCTCATTGTTGGCTCCTACAGTATGTCTTTAGCCCCTTTACTTGACACCATCTGATACCATATGCTTCTGGCACGCGCGTGTAGAGAGAGAGAGAGAGAGAGAGAGAGTGACGGGGGAATAGAAAAGTAAGAACAAAGAGGGAAAAAGATAAAAAGACAGACAGACAGACAGACAAACAGACAGACAGACAGACAGACAGACAGACAGACAGACAGATAGACAGACAGATAGACAGACAGTTAGATAAACAGAAAGACAGACAGACAGACAGACAGGCAGACGGACAGACAGGCAGACAGTCATCAATAACAATCTATAAGTAAGTATACTCCCCCCAGTGACCTTTCCCAAGTCGTAAGTCTGATAAAACTCGTCTTCAGACTTATGGCCACTTTACTATAAGACTTTTCCATCTCCAGAGAGTCTTTTTGCTGAGCCTTATTATAGGATTTATCGTCTGATCAGCCAACCATGTAGAGTCTGTTTCCAGTCATACAGTCAGTCCAGTTAGTCTATCATGCTTGTGTCCTTAGTCACCAATCAGTCCTATCATGCTTGTACCCTTTGTCACCAGTCATCCTATCATGCTTGTGTCCTAAGTCACCAGTCATCCTATCATGCTTGTGTCCTTAGTCACTGAATCACCTTCATTAAATTTAGCATCCAGAGTCCTTTAGCTCACTGATTTACAGCTGTAATTCCACAATGAACACACCACGAGGGTCTCATGTTTGTTCCTGAGCAAGGTTAAATGAGCATGGTGGCTGAACCAAAAATTATTCTCAATGAGTCTGACAGTGGCATCAGAACAGAATGTGTTTTTGTGTGCTGTGTGTTGCAGTGTGTACAGTTTTGTAGTGGTAAATAAAATAGGTGTGTGGGGTTTGTGTTTGCAGGGTGGGGGCTAGGTTTTGCAGTGGTATGTGTGTTGCAGTGGTGGCTGTGTTAGCAAGGGTCAGTGTACAAAAGGTTGCAGTGGGGTGGTGTGTTGCAGGTGGGTTGTGTGTCAGTGGGGTGGGGTTGTGTGTGTTGCAGTGTTGCTCCGTGGCTGTTACCTGATGGTGGGGTGTGTGGTGAGGAGAGAGGGAGGAGGAGTATGAGGAGAGATGGAGAGGAAAGGGGGGCAGAGAAAGGTGAAGGGGGAAATGAAAGGAGGGAGGATGGGTATGGAGAGGAGGGTGTAAAGGAGAGGAGGAGAGAGGGAGGGAGAAATGAAAGAATGATAAAAACCGTAAATGATGTAGATGGAGGAAGGGATGAAGAAGGGAAGGGAAGGGAGAGTCTCAACACATCTCACTCCTTGTCTTAAAATAACCAGAGCCTATTAGAATTGGGGCCTATTAAAAGTGGGGCTTATTAGAACTGGGGCCTAGTAGAACTAAATCCTATTAGAACTGGGGCCTATTAAGACTGGGGCCTATTAGAACTGGGGCCTAGTAGAACTAGATCCTGTTAGAAATGGGGCCTATTAAGACTGGGGCCTATTAGAACTGGGACCTATTAGAACTAGATCCTGTTAGAACTGGGGCCTATTAAGACTGGGGCCTATTAAGACTGGATCCTATTAGAACTAGATCCTATTAGTACTGGGGCCTATTTGTACTGGGGCCTATTAGAACTGGGGCCTATTAGAACTGGGGCCTATTAGGACTGGGGCCCATACCACCAGTAAACCCTCATCCTATATTGTATTCTCAGTAAATTCATTCTTATTCAGGCACCGAATTTCCCACGAGATAACGAAACGACTCTGACCTCATCCGGCGTTGCTATGGAAACATCCTACCGAGGGAAATCACTGTTCTTTCATCATGGCAAACTAGCGCTCCTATTGGTTGACCTGATTGACCTCCGCTATAGTTGACCTAGGATACGTATTTTCATTGGTTAGTAGGAAATGGAAGAATTCGCCTGATTGGTTGGTTAAAAGTATAGAAATTGCGTGGGAAATTACCATCAGACTTACATTGAGACTTGATTAATTATATTTAACCTCTAACCTTAGTTAATCTACCTAACCTAGATTAATGCTAATGTTACATAATCTAATCTAATCACCCACTAACTTAGCTAAATTTCACCTAATTCTAGCCCTAACTTAACCTTGCTTAATCTACCCCTAACTTAACCTACCCTACCCTAATCTAACCCTAGCATAATCTAACCCTAATCTAATATACTTCTAACCTATTCAAACCTAATCTACTCCTGCCCTAACCTAACCTAACTTTAATCCTAATCCAAAACCACATTATGACCTCAGGATTAGTTACGTCTCACCAAAACACAAACTTAAAACACATTATAGATATTGTTAAGCGATCGTTCATTTGAGAATCTCCCTGTAGCACCCCCCACCCTCTACCCCCTCCTCCCCTACCCCCTCCCCCACCCCCTACCCACCAAAAATATGCGAAAATAAAAGTTAATATTACTTTTTGTTTCGTTCAAAGTTTGTAAAGTTTGGCAGAGTTGCGTACTGCTGTTGGGGAAATTCTTACTCTTGGATGCAGGTGTGGTGTTGGGGAGATGGGGAGGTAGGGAGGCTGGGGTGAGGAGAGGTAGGGAGGGTGGGGAGGAGGGAGATAGGTAGGGTGGGGAGGTGAGGTATGTGGGGAGGAAAGGAGGAGAGGAAGGGAGAGAAGGAGTGGTGAGGAATGTGGGGTCTCTCTCTCTCTCTCTCTGTCTCTCTCTCTCTCTCTTCAACATTATCCATTTATTCACTTTCACTGGTAACTTTCTCCTCCCAAACTCATTCACTAACATTTGTAACTTTTCTTTCCAGAGTTTATACTTTCTAATATACTTTTATAAACTTTGGAGAGGAAATTTAGCGGAGTTGTTTTAGAAAGTACTGGTGGGTTATTTTTTCTTTGTTGTCTCTCTCTCTCTCTCTCTCTCTCTCTCTCTCTCTCTCTTTCGTTCTCTCCCTCTGCTTCTTTTTCTCTTGATTCTCTCTTGATTTTTCTCCTGCTTCCCATCTCTTCCATTAACCCTCACTTCTTCCCCATTTCCCTTGCCTTCCTCAGTTCCCCCCTACCTTCTCCCCATTCCCCCTCCTTCTCCCCTATTCCCCCTCCCTCCACTCACCTCGTCTACTCCCCCACAGAACAAGTTGTCTCCCATTTCGTCTGCCTGTTGTTAAACCTAATTTGCATATTCATTAAAACTTTTATTGCCTGAGACAAATTTTCCGCGACTCTGAGTTTACATAAAATTACCGACTCTCGAATTTTTTTTCACGTAGAAATTGTGTTTTTTGTAGAATTTTAATATTATTTTTTGGGGGTAATTTTTGAATGTTGGGAACTTATTTACATTCACCTGTGATCGATAAAAGAATGTGTATATTGTTTAGTTGGTGTTGATAGTATGTATACAAACACACACACATACATATGCATACACATACAGTCACAGATAGATAGAAATACACATGTATACAGTCACACACACACACACACACACACACACACACACACACACACACACACACATTTTTGTCATTATTTCACCAGTGTCTCAAATAAATATCTTTGCAAAGGTGTACAAGAGTTCAAGACGACCATCATTAAAGGAATAAACAGCAGGTGTATATCTTACGTGTCACCTGAGTAGGATGGCCCACACTCTATATGCTAATTAAGTGTGGTAGTGGTTAGTGTTGGGTGGGGGGGGTTTCATTATTTGCCCAGCCACAGGTAAGTGTTTATATAACTTGGGGATATTACAGGTGTGTTTCTTTTTTCCTCTTCTCTCTCCCCTTCTTTTCTTCCCTCTTCTCTTCCTCTCCTTCCTCTTCCCCTTCTTTCTTCTTCCCCCTCCCCCTCTCCTCTCTTTTCCCAGTTGGCTAATTTATTGTTCAGTCCTTTATTTGGGTATGATTTGTCTCTCTCTCTCTCTCTCTCTCTCTCTCTCTCTCTCTCTCTCTCTCTCTCTCTTTAATTCTTCACACTCCATCATCGTCATTCTCACCCTATCCAGCTCTCTGTCTCTCACTCAACACACTGTCTCAAAGAAAGAGATCTCCCTCACCAGGTCTCTGCACTACCACTTTTTAACTCACTCAATGGGCGAGACAGAGAAAAAATTTGACTGTCTTCGTTACTGTCACGTCTTGATCAATTTCCTTCTTATTTTGGTAGGTAAGGTTAGGTTAGGTTAAGAACAGATAAATACAATAATGGTTGCCCCTTGTGTAACGAGGATGGCCGGCTCAAGGGCCACCTAGGTGTGAATTTGTTTAAGGTGTAGAAGCTGTCGCCAACACAACAACCACACCCTAAGTTAACGAGTTGCATGACCCAGTGCCAAGGTATAGTCCGAGAAGACCGGACAACCCACCAACTGCACCGGCTAACCATGACCCCGAAATAAGATCAGTAAATCGGGTTAACATCCAGGCCCCCAATTACTGCTGGGTAGACAGAGGTAAATGGCGTAAAGAAACTTACCCATAGTTTCCCTGGTAGACACAGTTACAAGTATAACCTGAGACACAACCGCTACTTAAATAGACCCACAATATACTACAACCTTACCTATAACATACACCAGGTATAACTTAAAACCACAAACAACTTTTAAGACGACAAAAAAGGCCAAATTTTTCTCTCTCAATAAATGATAATCACCTCTAAATTAAGATTGTGGTTTATAATATGTAAATCAAGGCCCAGAACGTTATTTTGGAGAGGGAAAAAGATCTAACAGGATACCGGGTCTTCCATGAATACCAAATATCTTGTTGGTGTTGATATTCACGAAGATCTTACACACACACACACACACACACACACACACACACACACACACACACACACACACACACACACACACACACACACACACTGTCCTCTTGTTGTTGTAGTTTAAGCGTTCAACAACATCTAAGGTCATATGAAGATTAGACACCCCACCTTCCATCACTCGAAGATTAACCACCTTTACCAAACCCTACCCTAACCTAACCTACTACCCTAACCCTACCTACCCTAACCCTAACCCTAACCCCCTTACCCTACCCTACCTAACCTAACCTACATACCATACCCTACCCAGCCCTAACCCCTAACCTCCTCCCCAACACTAATCCCACCTACCCTAACCTACCCTAACCCTACCCTCCCCTAACCCTAACCTACCCTAACCCTAACCCTACCCTACCCTAACCCTACCCTAACCTAACCCTACCCTACCCTAACCTTACCATAACCTAACCTATAACCAAGTGTTCCTTTATAAAATGTACCATATTCTCCCATCACTACACTACCATACACACAGTACACCCACCTACACCTTTACCATGACCCGACCTCACTTCTACACACTACCGCTGCTGCTTCTACACCTCAATACACTCTCCTACACCCCTAATCGTGTTTATGACTTCACTTTACACTACTACTACTACTGTTTCTACACCACTCTACACTCACCTACACCTTGCCTATGGAATATTCTACATTACTTCTACACCTCCCTACACCTATCTACACCTATCTACACCCAAAATAAAGTGAAAAGAAAGTCCAGCTCTCGGTGACCAACTTTCTAAATTGGAAAGCAAAACAACCCGACCTTAATTAATTACCTGGACTAATCAGGTTAAGTGCTAATTAATCCACTCATTTAGTGCAGGTGAATAATGAAGTCATTAAGGCCCTACCTGGATAATTACCTTTGTTTATTATATAACTCATTACTGCTATTACCTGGCTTATTATTATTATTATTATTATTATTATTATTATTATTAGTATCATAGGCAGACGGTGTATATTACCCTCTGTTTAACACACATAAGAACATAAGAATGGAGGAAACTGCAGCGGGTCTATTGGTCCATACTGGGCAGTCCCATTTACACTCAATTTTGGTGTTTTATGATGTCACGTAAGGATGTATGTAGAGTCTGAAGTCACATGATGTCAAATGATGTCAACTATAAATGTTTATCTTCTTTTACAGATGAGGAAGTGAAAGTGGTTGAGTGAAGTGCCATGTGTTGTATCTAACGAGTCATGTGAAGTCACCGTGATGTCCCCCTTAAGTCGTGACGTCATGTAAGACCATATGAAGTCAAGAGATGTCATGTGAAGTCACCGTGATGTCCCCCTTAAGTCGTGAAGTCATGAAAGACCATATGAAGTCAAGAAATGTCATGTGAAGTCACCGTGATGTCCCCCTTAAGTCGTGAAGTCATGAAAGACCATATACAGTCGAGAGATGTCATGTGAAGTCACCGTGATGTCCCCCCTTAAGTCGTGAAGTCATGAAAGACCATATAAAGTCAAGAGATGTCATGTGAAGTCACCGTGATGCCATGTACACCATTATGTAATTGATTCAACATGGCGGGAGTGGACATAATGGACACACAGCGCCACTAACATCAAAGGTACACATTAATCAGACAGAGTGCCTTACTGCAGCGCCATTAAGAGGAGACGTCCACTTAGCTGCCCATATGGAGGTCACGTGACGAGGGACATCCAATCAGGTGGCCCGGAGGCGATCACGTGACTAGGGATATCCAATGAAAGGCCCAGAGGCGATCACGTGACTAGGGATATCCAATGAGAGGCCTGGAGGCGATCACGTGACTATAGGGATAGCCAATAAGAAGCCCAGAAGCGGCCACGTGATTTAAACAACCTATCAGAGGACTTAAAGATAGTCACGTGATCATAGCAGGTGTTATCATGGACGGGATGACGTAAACATACATACATACATACATACATACATACATACATACATACATACATAGCAATAGGGCACTGTCACGTGACCTGGAAAAGAGAGATGGGAGGGAAGGGGAGAGAAAAAGGGCAGGAAAGGGGAGGAGAGATAGGTCTCGTGACTCGCCCCGCCCACTTGTCAACGCCATAACAGGTCACTTACAGGTCATGTGGAGGGAAGGAGGGACAGGGGAGGGTAAGGGAAGGCCAAGAAGGAATGGGTGAGGGGGAGGAGAGGAACAAAGGAGTGTGGGGGGTCGTGTAGGGGTGAAGGGAAGGGGAGGGGACAAAGGGGAGGTGGGGGGCCGTGTAGGGGTGGAGGAAAAGGAGGAGGAACAAAGGAGGTGAAGGGGAGGCCGTGTAGGGGTGAAGGGAAGGGGAGGACAAGGTGGAGAGAAGGGGGCAGGAGGGATAATACGTTAATCATAGGGTATCATTTTCTGACATGGCGAGGGAGAGAGAGACAGAGAAATAGAGAGAGAGAGAGAGAGAGAGAGAGAGAGATGGAGGATTAACAAAGAAGAGAAGAGAGAGAATGAAGACTTATATAACACAACATTAATAAGAGGAGAAGAATTGAGGAAATAGAAAGATAATGAAGGGAAAACTTGATAAAGATGGTGAAGGGAGATATTATTGATCACACACACACACACACACACACACACACACACACACCTAAACCCCAGGTAGTATCAGGTGACATAAACTTGTGAGGAAGGAGGAGGAGAAGAAGGAGGAAGAGGAGGAGCAGGAAGAAGGAGGAAGAAGGAGGAGGAAGAAGAAGGGAAAAGGAGCAGGAGGAAGAAGGAGAAGAAGGAGGAAGAGAGACAAATCTTCTTGTATTCCTCCCATACACCTCAATCATCACAAGCTCCTCTGACTGAGTAACCATTATTAAGTTACTTCACGTCACCTTAACCCAGACACAAGTTTTTAAAAATTAATTCGACAATAAAAACCAAATTAAAACTCCACAGGGCGAGACGTAGAGTTAGTTACGGTAAATGACTGTTTTAATCTGTCGTCTTTACATCACAGCCTAACCTAACCTAACCTAACCTAACCAATCTCTAACATAACTTAACTTAATCCCTAATTCAACTTAATGTTATCTAACTAACCTCTTACCTATGTTAACTTAATCTAACCAGCCTCTAAGTTACACACACACACACACACACACACACACACACATACACACAGTCCTGTAAACGTGAAACACATGAAGAGAGAGAGAATAAAAGGGGAGATAGGAAAGAGGAAGACCATGAGAGAGAAGAAGAGGAGGAAGTGGAAGAGGGGAGGAAGGGGAAGAGGGGGGGAGGGAGGGGAAGACAGGAGGGAGGGGAAGAGGGGAGGGGGTTATCACCAGCTGGTTCTGTGACCCATAACAGTTTAGAAAATTGGCCTATTATAACCCCCCTCCCCCCCCCGCCCTCCCCACAAATCCGCCACGCAGACTTTATCCACATTCATTCACGTTCTTCCTCTATCCCCACCTCATCCATCACCTCATCCATGTCACCCACCTACCTTCATCCACCTATCTCTTACCTACCTACCTCTCACCCACCTCTTTCTCACCTACCTACCACTCACCCCATTTCCCCATTTCACCCACCCATCTCCCCCTCACCCACCTGTCTAATCCATCAACACTGACCTCCATCTTCTTTCACTTTCCACCCACCACCTCTCCCCCATTCCCCTGAAAACCCAATTTATGGACACCTGAGATTCAATCACCCCTAAATACCTTATTCTGGGGACGTTGGAAACTCCCCCCATATAGACTGCCCTCCTCCCCCCCACACCTATTGTACGAGGCGGCTTACACGTAAACCCAGTTCACCTCGGGGCAACTCAACGCTAACCCACAGTGACACATAAGATCGAATTTCCTAGAGAGATTTACGAGATATGAGTCTTGTAAACCCAGTTCACCTCGGGGCAACTCAACGCTAACCCACAGTGACACATAAGATCGAATTTCCTAGAGAGATTTACGAGATATGAGTCTTGTTCGCGGGAAAGTTGGGACGGTTTTAGGTAGGGAAAGAAATGCATTCACAGACACGTGTTCAAAGGAATTAAATTTTCCAACCAATAAATTCTAGATTTTTTTAATTTTAAGTGTAATTTAGGGTCAAATTTAATGACGGATTTTAAGGTAATTTAGTAAAATGAACTGAAATAAATAACTATCGATAGATTCATATACTGTACTAAATAACATAGCCAACCTAACCTAACCTAACCTAACCTAACCTAACATAACCTAACTAGCCTAGCCTAACTAACCTAACTAACCTAACTAACCTAACCCTAACCTAACATAACATAACATAACATAACATAACATAGGAATACTGTACATGACCAATACGTGTAGTATAATATGACCTTGACCTTTATATGACCCTTCACAGAGGTCATGAAGATAACAGGTCATCTAGGTTGGGTTATATATCACTTGTTACAGGCATTTAGGTCACGATCCTGGTACTGGTGAAATATATAT